>NW_021144848.1:3044052-3079052 GCF_900634775.1 Gouania willdenowi
ACGCCCCCCAGTTTGCGAACCACTGGTTCAGGCTTCAGAAATCAATAAATTTCCTCAAATAAAAGACGTAAAAAGTTTGTTTTGCGCTCCACTGTAAACACGAGAATGAAATGAAATGAAGAAAAAACCTTCTATGCATCTGTCTACAGGACTCCACATCCCACAATGCAATGCAGGAAACCTTTCCAACAATGTCAATAAGAGCGTTTTTACAGTGGAGGTCAAACCAAACTTCATGTTTATCTGATACATAATGTTGATCTCCAGCAGAACATAATTATAATATTAGTAATTAATGCAGTTCATAATTTATGAGGTGATTGTAAAGATCGATGTATGACATAAATGTGTGTGTATTTGTGTACCAGGTTGTCACAGCTGCTGTAATGAACCATCCATCCTTCTTTAACCACTGCAGAGCTTTTCCTCTTTGTGTGTTTGATGGACTGAACCACTCTCATCAGGGGGATGTTAGCGCTGGTCGACGGGCTACACACACACACACACACACACACACACACACACACACACACACACACACACACACACACAACGGATCACTTTGAACATCTGTGGCTGATTAAAAAGCAACATTTTAGATGGAAAATGTGTTTTTTTGGTGTGTTTTTGTGTATTTTTGCTTCTTTGGTAGTTTTTGTAAGTGTTTTGTGTATTTTTTGTACTGTTTTTCTTGTCAGTTTTTATGCATTTGTTGGTGTTTGAGCTGTTTATGTTTTTTTTCTTGTGGTTTTATGTGTTATTGGAGTCATTTTGTGTGTTGTGTTGCATGTTTATGGTGAAGGATGTTGTAACTCCTCTGGACATTGCAGACGATAAATGTGTTGATTTGTGTATTTTTTTGTGGCCGTTTTGTTGTCATTTTGTACGGCGTTACTTGGTGTTTGACCTCTTTGGGTCTACGTTATAATTCTAGATTAGATTCATCATCATTAGCTAACTTTAACTAGCCAAACATTTCCTGTCAGACAGGTGCTGTACTACAAACGCTGATCACATCACGCTAATTTAAGCGAAGTGTTTACAGCCTTGCTACGTGCGTGTGCACATAAAAGGGGTGGAGATTCCAGCATCTGACCAATCAATGGAGAGAACTGGCAGACTGAGCATTTTTACAATGATTGGAAGAACAGTTTATAATCTTAAAAAATATAATAAATATAAATCCATGATAACAGTGAAGAGCAACAGTGTTAGTGCAGCGCACAGCAGGAGGCGGAGCTTTTATACTCGCTCAGATCTGATCCACTTCATAACTTGGTACTGACAAGGTTGATGAAGTTTAAAATGAATAATTAAAATCCATAATTCAGACCAAAAACAACCCTGTTATTACAGTAAAGACAGTAATAATAGAACTCAGACAGGAAGCTACTGAGATTATTTATGATATTAATCTATTAGATGATAAACAGACAGAGCTCTGCAGTTAAACTTTATTACAGCACACACGTGTTTCTATTCATGTAGATCTATTTATCACACACTGGGATGAGAACATGTTGTGTATGTTCCTGTTAATAATATCAGCCCCAGCGTATAAATTAATGAATGAATTATTTAACTAATTAAGTCAATAATGACTTCAGCCGTCCACGCACACGGATCCACACACAGGCTTCATCAGCTGACTGTAGATCAGGTCATTATAAGGCTGTAGGTAAATATCAGTGAGTTGTTTTGAACTCATCCACTGTAGCCAGTTGGTCCAGACTGTAGACCGTACTGGTGGTTCCTCAGCTGAGCAGCTGCTCTTTCCGTCCTTCACGCCGCTTAGCGCGTTGTTCCCGCCCCCCTAACTAAACTAAACTAACCTTTACTAAACAAATGTAGTTGTGAATCATTCAATGACTTCTCAGAGCGTCACAAACTGGGTCCAGGACTAAGCGTGTCAGAAATAATCAATTCTGCGATATATTGCAATATTTCACCGCACAATTATTATTATAATTGATTGTATTAATCGTCTTTTTTTTTTTTTCATACCTGTTTGTACTTCAAAATTTGTAATGATTAATTTGATGATAAATCACAATGTATATTGTATTGTTTACTATCGAGATATATCGTATCGTGACATGCAAATCGTGAATTGTATCGTATCGCCAGATTCATGGCAACATACAGGACCACAGAGTCTGTGGGGCTCACCTGATTCCTCGGACTCCGTCCTCCCCTCGTTCTCCCGCTGATACGGGGTCGACCACGTCATCCAGCTGATCTGATGCCTCGTCCTGCTCCTCCACACTGTGTCCTCCATCACCGTGGGCGTCGCTGTGTCCTCCATCACCGTGGGCGTCGCTTTGTCCTCCATCACTGTGGGCGTCGCTTTGTCCTCCATCACTGTGGGCGTCGCTGTGTCCTCCATCACTGTGGGCATCACTGTGTCCTCCATCACTGTGTCCGCCATCGCTGTGGGCGTCGCTGTTGTCCACCTCCATGGTGACCTCGGACTCTGGGCTGGGACTGGATGGATCTGTGGGAGAAAACGTTTCTACTCAAAGTGTCTCTGCTGTGAGTTTCCTCTCCACTCACCTCCACTGAAGTCCACCTCCCCCACACAGTCCCGCGGGACTTTGGCGGCGCATCGTTTATGGCAGTTGAACTTACAATCTGAAGACAAACAAAGACATGAAGGTTGGACACATGAGCTTCTGAACACGACTACATAACCTGGTGTTGTTTAACAAAATAAAAGCCCATCAATATGACCTCAAAGGTCAGCAATGCTTGAAAGTCAGCCAATCCTAAGGTTTTTTTCTACCTCTACCTTCCTAGATCTTTGCAGTAATTCTATTTGACAGTGTATTTTCTTTTACGTTATAGCAAGGAACAGGCTTTTGACTTATTTTGAGTGCGTGTAAAACTTCTTCTTGAATCATTGATCTTTAATCTGTTTTAGTCAGGTAATAAATTATAATATTTGACAAAAACGATGGTGAAAATGAAGAATGGACAGTTTCACGCTGCTTTAATCCCACAGAACAAACGATAAAAATGACATAAAACCTCTAAAAAAACATGTGGGAACGAGGCAGCACGTGTGATAACTTTTGATTTATTTGTAACATTTGTCATCTTTTTATGCTCTTATTGCATCGTCAGTGTCAATATTTTGCCACTTTTGGTTATTCAGGAACTTTTTTCCTGTAACATTTCATCTTTTTAAGGTCATTATGTGTATTTCTGTCTTGTCTGATGTTAAATATATTTTAGTTAGGTGATAAATTATGTGTGCGTGCGTGCGTGCTCCTTCTTACCCTTGCACTGCAGCCCCTGTCTGAACAGACCCTTCAGCAGACGTTTGCACAGCTGGCAGATGGTGGGTCGGGTGTACGTGTGCACGGAGAACGTGTGGGGGACTTTAACTCGCCCCAGAACCATCTTCTCCATCCAGATGGGACGCCCGCTCAGCAGGGACGTCCTCAGCAGGGGGCGCTGCTGCGGGCACAGGATGGGTTAGGATGGGTTGTGTGTGTGACAGCAGTGAGGTGTGCTGTCACACTGTCACCTCCTCCTGGGGGGTGGGGGTCAGCTCGGCTGAAGGCGGGCGAGCCCCCGCTAAGGACAGACATCTCTTCTTCACACCGCTGCAGTTGTTTGGAATCTTGAACGCACACCGTTTATGATAGTTCAGTCCACAACCTGTCACGGGACGAGTTCACACCTCATTATGACCGTAACCATAGCAACGCTACGAGATCTTTAATATTCACCGTCACATTTGAGGCCCTGCCGGACGAGCCCCCACAGCATCTCCCCACAGTCGTCACAGAATGCTGGAGCCTTGTAGGAGTGAACCAGCAGAGTGTGGGGGCGGATGTGGATGTCCTCCTCTGTGGCCTGGGCTGAAGAGAGACCACAGTGTGTGTGTGTGTGTGTGTGTGTAAATGGTAAATGGACTTGATTTTATATAGCGCTTTATCACCACTGAAACAGTCTCAAAGCGCTTTACATATCAGCTCATTCACCCAATCACTCTCACATTCACACACCAGTGGGACAGGACTGCCATGCAAGGCACTAGTCGACCACTGGGAGCAACATAGGGTTCAGTGTCTTGCCCAAGGACACTTCGACACATAGTCAGGTACTGGGATCGAACCCCCAACCTCTTGATCAGAAGACGACCCACTACCACCTGAGCCACGGTCGCCGGTGTGTGTGTGTGTGTGTGTGTGTGTGTGTGTGTGTGTGTGCGGAGTGTGTGTTGACATTTTTGCCTTTTTGTGTTCATTTCTCATCTTTTGTGTTCATTTCTCATCTTTTGTGTTAATTTCTCATTTTTTTGTGTTAATTTCTCATTTTTTTGTGTTCATTTCTCATCTTTTGTGCACATTTTGTGTCTGTTTATGTGTAACATGCACTTTCTGTCAATATTTTGCAATTTCTGGTTATTCAGGAACTTTTTTCCTAGAACTTTGCATCTTTTTAAGATCATTTGTGTTTGTGTTCTGTCTGAACATCTTTTTTTTTTTACATTCTATTTGTTTTAAACAGTAATCTGCATATTTAAGACTCCAAAGAAACCAAAGAGAATTAAAGGTGTGTATATTTGGCCTCTTACTCTTGTCCACATTGGGAATATGTTCCTCACTGTTGTAAATGTTCCTTTTAAACGTTATAAGTAAAAAACAAACAGTGTTTGCTGCTTGTTTTTCTCATACAAAAGATGATGAGGAAGATTCTCCTACCAGACAGAACCACTTCTACCAGATCTCCTTCCTGGATCTCCTCTGCTGATGTCAGTCTCTGCAGGATGTTCTCTGAGCTCACATCGTGACGGAAAAGCAGGATCTTCTCGTAAATCCCGAAGAATCCACTTTCAGGAAACTGAGGTGGAAAAACAGAGTTAACTTTACAGGTAAAGAACAAGGAAACTCTGAGATGTTTTAACATATTTGTTTTCATGGAGTTTTGTTGACAATATAAGTGGTTTAGCTATTTTTGTAAATTTCTGTTGTTTTGTGTGTTTTTGTTTTTTGTATATTTACAGGGTTTTTTGTGGTTTTGAAGTTGTTTTTGTGTATTTTCGCTTTTGTTTTAAGTCATTTTGGTGCTAAAATAAAGGTCCCAGAGAGCGGGGACCCCCACTGTAGCTGAAGGTGGTTGAACACAGACATGAACATTGAAGAACAGTCATGTGGAGACAGGACCATCTATAAGGGGGAATAAAGGGGAGAGATTTTTGGGGTCCATCCATAAAGTCAGTAAAATGATGGTCTATTGTTCTATGAATCTGTGATAACCACATTTATTTATTCATCTGAATAATATCCACTGTTATCCAGGAATGTTTATTATTATTATTATAGTCATCTTAAAGATAGAAATCATGGTTTTAATCACTAATAAAATGAGTTCAAAGTGACCAAAAATGGTGGAAAAGGTGGTGAAATGGGATTTTAAAAGAGTGGACAAAAACAGACGGAAAACGTGGGAGGTTAAAGGTCACCACAGAACCTGATGTTTGCGTGACCCCAGAGAACAGGAGGAAGTGTTGGGGGTGTTCCTGCAGAGCGGAGCAGAGACGGTGGGATTAGTGTGAGGTTAGCGCTGGTTAATGCAGGATTAGCAACAAAGAGCAGATGAATGTGTATTAAACACACTGGAGTCCATTAGCGCCGCGCTGAGCCGCTACGCTACGCTAACCTCTGAAGAGACGCTGTCACGTCAGTGCGGCCTTTTCCACCATTTTTGGTCATTTTTAACCCATTTTATTAGTGATTAAAACCAGGATTTCCATCTTTAAGATGACTATAATAATAATAATAAACATTCCTGGATAACAGTGGATATTATTCAGATGAATAAATAAATGTGGTTATCACAGATTCATAGAACAATGGACCATCATTTTACTGACTTTATGGATGGACCCCAAAAATCTCTCCTTTATTCCCCCTTATAGATGGTCCTGTCTCCACATGACTGTTCTTCAATGTTCATGTCTGTGTTCAACCACCTTCAGATACAGTGGGCCGGGTTGGGGTCAATTCAATTACCATTACATCTTTAATTATCCATGCAAAACATGAATGAAAAAGAAACAGGATGAATAAGAATCCTTTCATAACTCATCAGACCAACTCATCAAACCTGGTGTTTCCTACTCTGTAACCCAGTATCAACTCTCCCCACTAGGCCATAGCAGCCTGTATTTAAAGCAAAAGCTCCTCCTACTGGGCGTCACCAATTTCGTGATTCATTTTCCCCATAGAATAGTTTCTTTTAAATAAACTATTCCGAATATTTTAATCCCCATCATTAATTTACAAGTTTTTAAGTACCTATTTTAAATTAACTCAAAACACAAATGAAGTCTTATTTTCCCACAGAAACAATTAATATATCAATTACCCGCATCATGTGATCATTTAGTGGCACCAATAAACTATAAAGAAGGCGGAAATGATGTGTTTCCCCATCATACATGGGACGACTGCAGGTAAGAGCGCTTTGAATGAATGTGTTTTAACAACTAGAGCTTCCAAGTGTGACCCATGGTTGTTCTATGACTGTGGAAGGAAGGAGAGGTTACGTTATTTATCAGTGTGTGTTTGTGTGTGTGTGTGTGCGTGTGCGTGTGCGTGTGCACGTGCGCGTGTGCGTGCGTGTGTGTGTGTGTGTGTTGCCCACAATCAGTGATGGACCAGCTCCGTCACAGTATGGATCTGCACCACCAATAAACTCTAACTTTTCCAAGTTCTTCCCTGTATACCTTTGCATCTAGAATGGATTTTCAGGAGCTTTTCTGTGGTTTCAGACATTAATCCATCGCAGTGTTTACCTCCAATATGGCCGCACCTCCGGGTTACTGCCCAAAACGTGACGTAGGTGAAAACCAGCTCCGTCACATCATCCCTCTCCTCCTGGAGGTTACCGATGTACAGAAACCGTGACAGGTAGTCAGCCACCACATTCGTCTTTCCTGATCGGTGTCGGATGAGGAACTTGAACGGCTGAAGAGAAAGATACCATTGGGTCAGGCGACTGTTTTGATCTTTCATTGAGTTGATCCAGGTAAGGGCACGGTGATCTGTTTCCAGGTCAAACTCTCTTCCAAGAAGGTAGTATCACAGCACCTCCCTCGGCCCAGTAGGTAACCAAGGTAGCGTGTTTCCAGTCGTGCCCATTCACAATTAGAGGGGTTAAGAGTCAGTACAGCTTCCTTAAATTTTCCCAAGATCAGCGCCAGATGTTGGCCATGATCCTCCCATGTGTTGTTGTAGATCACAACATCATCAAGGTACGCAGCACTGCGGTGTCCACACTCCTGGAGAACCCAATCCATTAATCTCTGGAAGGTGGCTGGTGCCCCATGGAGACCAAATGACATTACTGTAAATTGGAAAAGGCCAGCTGGTGTCCTAAATGCTATATAGGGTCGGCTTGATTTCTCCAGAGGAACTTGCCATTAGCCTTTGCACAAGTCCAATGAAGTGATGTATTTTGCTGCCCCAATCTTCTCCAGTAGATCATCGATTCTTGGCATTGGGTAGGCATCAAACTCTGACATTGAGTTCAGTTTCCTGAAATCAATGCATATGCGAAGGGACCCATCCTTCTTAAAAACAATTACTACTGGGCTGCACCATTCAGAGTTTGATGGCTCAATCACACCCAGCTTCAGCATCTCCTCAACCTCTTGTTGCAACTTTGCCACTAGATGTTGTGGTACACAGTAAGGTCCTTGGCGGATCGGTTGGCCCCCCTTCAGGCGGATGACATGCTCAACCACTGTTGTTTTTCCAGGGCTGGCTAAGAACAGTGATGAAGTCTGCTTGAAGACTTGGAGAAGCTGGTCGACTTGTACTGGAGTCAGATGAGCCAGGATTGGAGAAACAGGCGGTTCAGGAGGTAACAGACCAACATCCTCTTCGTCTTCTAGGTTTACTTCCCTCACCAGCATAATCATCCTAGGGGACTGGTCTGGATGTTCTTTCAACTCCTTTAGAAGGGTCACGTGGTATATCTGTTTTTGTCTTTTTTTCTCTGGTTGGTGGACCTCATAGGTGACTAGACCCATCTTCCGGGTAATGGTATAGGGACCTTGCCATTTTGCCAGGAGTTTGCTGGTTGAGGAAGGGAGAACCAGCAGTACCCTCTGTCCTGGCTGGAACTCTCGGTGACGAGCCTGTTGGTCATACCAAGTGTTCTGGCTTTTCTGAGCTTCACGCAGGGTGACCTCTGCCTCCTCTACATACTTTGCAAGCCACTCTCGCATCTCCAACACATACTGGACCACTCCTTTGTTGCTGGTCCGGGTTGACGGGGCTTCCCACCCTTTACGGAGAAGATCAAGGGGTCCCTGCACATTCCAATCGTACAACAGCTCAAACGGTGACAAACCTGTTGACACTTGAGGAACCTCCCAGTAAGTAAAAAGCAGGAATGGCAGCCAGCAATCCCAGTCATTCCCTGTATCGTCTACAAACTTCTGGAGCATCCTCTTCAGCGTCTGGTTGAATCGTTCAACCAGAAAGTCAGTCTGAGGGTGATACGGGATGGTCTTGAGTCCGGTGATGCCAAATTGATTGTAGAGGAGCTGCATCAGCCTGGAGGTGAAGTTTGTGCCTTGGTCGGTGAGGATCTCGTCCGGTATTCCCACCCTGGAGAGGAGTTGAACCAAGGCACGCACCACAGCTGGAGCAGTGATATTGTCGAAGGCAAATGCCTCTGGAAATCTTGTGGCATAGTCACATATACAAGATGTATTGATGACCACTGCTGCTTTTCACGAGTGGGCCAACAATGTCCATGGCCATCTTGCGAAATGGAGTAGAGATAACCGGCAGGGGCTGCAGAAACGCCCTGTCAGATCTGTGGGCAGCAGATGTTTTCTGACATGTGGGACATGTAGTACAGTATTTCTGTATATCAGAGTTTATTGAGTGCCAATAAAACCGTGAGCTAACCCGGAGGTATGTTTTGTGGCGACCTAAATGTCCCACCCATGAGAGTGTGTGTGCGAGATGCATGACAAGGTCTCTACACTTCGCTGGGATCACAAGCCATTTAGCTTCAACAGAAACACAGTAAAGCACATAATTCTCAGTCATAAATATATCTTTTCCCACACAATCTCTGATGTTCTCTTCAGCTACTTTGGCAAACAAAGGTCTCAATGTTGCATCACACTTTTGCAGCTCAGAAAAATTTTCAGGTACATCCCACATTTTCTCACCCAACAAATCCTGTCTGACAGGTAGAGATAACATTAGTTGTTTCTCAAAGCACCGTTGGTGGCGTGATTTTCTTGACCCCTTAGTGCCACCGTCACACAGACTACTGTTGAGGTCTGGGAGCGGTGGGACACAAGCTTTTGCTTGGGCTCTGGTAATAACAGGGCATGAAACATTGACATTTGTATCCAATACTCTGGGTTTTTCCACAACAGTATCAATCTTCCTTTCATTGTCATGTAGCAAATCTAAAAGCACAGGTAAGTCATACCCCAAAACGACAGGTAGATTTTCAACCACCCCTACTGTCATAAGATAGGGTTGGTTATCAATGGTAATGGTAAGATCACTTTGTGGATAAAAATGTTTGTCACCATGTACACACGAAATGTCTACAGTCCTGCTGTAGTCCATACTACCTACTGGTACCAGGCTCTTATTAACCAGGGACATAAAACTACCAGTATCCAATAATGCTGTACAGCTGTCCATTTACCATCACAGTTTTAAGTTTAGTCTTCACTGCCATGTCCCCGTTAGAACTCACTTCAAGTCAAGGTGCATAGCAAGCGGCTGTGACCTTAGCTTTGCATATGGGGCACACAGAAGCTTTGTGGCCTGGCTGCTGGCAGTAAAAACAAACAAGGTCTTACCCAGTCCACGTTGGTTTGGGGCAGATTTAACATCACCTGAAGGTTCATGGCTTCTCTTCTCCCAAGATGGCCCAGCTTGAGGTCGTTGGAAGGATGGCTGTTAAGGTGTGCCGATGTTGCGTGGAATGGAGATACCCTTCCCCCCGTTCTGGTACTGTAGATCCAGCCTGACTGCAGGAAGACTCTTTTTAGGGTCTTGGTAATATCTCCATTCCGAATTTGGCTGATGAGGTCCTCTGCTGGAACTCTGCAACTGAAAGGTAACAGTCTCTGCAGCCTCAGATGGAGACCTCTGGTGTTGTTGGTGTGCAGGTGTTGGCAAGTCTAGCCTTGGGCTGCTCACCGTCACGGTGCTAGGAGTGGCAGCAGGTGTAGGCCGGTTCGGAAGAGAAACCCTTAGGCTCTGCTATCAGGTCCTCCTCTCTCCTCTGCTGTGCAGCCATAAAGTCTCTCATCATGGTAAGCAGTTCACCTCCCCCTGTGCTGCTTGCTGTCTCTGGGACATTGGCCCCTGCTGAGGCTGATCCATGTCTGGGCTCATTGGCTTCCTCCTCTCCTGTCGACATTACCTCCCTAGCTGGATCAGTCCATTCTGATTCCTCCTCCAGCTGATGTCTCTGCTGAGAACGTAGTCCTGTGCGTGTTCTTTTGGACCAGATAATCTTCTTGCGACTAGCCATCCCACTTCTGACACCATTTGTGGCGGGGATCTCCCAAAAACACTCCAAAGAGTTGGCAAAACACAGGCGTAGTCAGAAAGGTCTCGCACAAGAAGACAATGTTTAAAACAGAATATTTACAATGAAACAAAAAGAAACAGGATGAATAAGAATCCTTTCATAACTCATCAGACCAACTCATCAAACCTGGTGTTTCCTACTCTGTAACCCAGTATCAACTCTCCCCACTAGGCCATAGCAGCCTGTATTTAAAGCAAAAGCTCCTCCTACTGGGCGTCACCAATTTCGTGATTTATTTTCCCCATAGAATAGTTTCTTTAAAACAAACTATTCCAAACATTTTAATCCCCATCATTAATTTAGAAGTTTTTAATTACCAATTTTAAATTAAATCAAAACACAAATGAAGTCTTATTTTCCCACAGAAACCAATAATGTATCAATTACCCGCATCATGTGATCATTTAGTGGCACCAATAAACTATAAAGAAGGCGGAAATGATGTGTTTCCTCATCCATACATGGGACGACTGCAGGTCACTAGAGCTTCCAAGTGTGACCCGTGGTTGTTCTATGACTGGGGGAGGGAGGAGAGGTTACGTTATTTAACAGTGTGTGTGTGTGTGTGTGTGTGTGTGTGTGTGTGTGTGTGTGTGTGTGTGTGTGTGTGTGTGTGTGTGTGTGTGTGTGTGTGTTGCCCACAATCAGTGACGGACCAGCTCCGTCACAGTATGGATCTGCACCACCAATAAACTCTAACTTTTGTAAGTTTTTCCCTGTATACCTTTGCATCTAGAAGCATTTTCAGGAGCTTTTCTGTGGTTTCAGACATTAATCCATCGCAGTGTTTACCTCCAATATGGCCACACCTCCGGGTTACTGCCCAGAACGTGACGTAGGTGAAAACCCTTTATTACTGTCAATTATCTGAACACAATTATGATTAAAACAGCAACAGATTTTTCCAATTACGATTATAATTACATCATAATTGTAATGATCAATTACGCGATTACAATTATGTTTAACCCCAATTCTGACGTACAGCTGCATCAGCGTTATAACAAAGGGACTGATACGCAGACGTGGAGCAGAGAGGAGGAGCAGTCTGGAGAATTACTGACTCACTACAGCTTGTTCACATACAGTAAAAGTGGGTCACATCCCCTTTGTGGGTACAGCACCCCTAATCTGTCCCAGGTTTAGTTTGAACTGTCGTACTTTATTATTTAGTTTTTTTGTACTTTTACTCGTCCTAAACATCGTATAAACGTTACCTTCTGATCTATGATGGAGCACACCAGCTCCCTGATGGAGGACAGCGTCAGGTCTCCAGAGTCCAGCGTCACCGTCTCCCGGGTCAGTCCGATCTGCAGCAGGAAGGAGACGCCGGTGTGGGCGGAGCCATCAGACAGCCGCACGCACAGGGTGGAGGGGGGGCTGGGCGAGCCGGGCGAGGGACTGCGCTCTTCCAACATCTGCCCTGATGTTGGAGGAGAATCCTGGAGGTGGATCGACATCAGATGATCAACGTGGGTTTGGATTCCTAGCGAGGAGGCGGAGCTTCAGTCCAGCCCATGAAGAAGAAGAAGAAGAAGAAGAAGAAGAAGAAGAAGAAGAAGAAGAAGAAGAAGAAGAAGAAGAGTATATTTTGACCTGAAGGAGGAAGAATGTGAGAAATAAATAAGCGTCAGACAACAAGGGGCGCTGCTCAATCAAATAGTGACTAATCGAGTGGTCCCCAACATGACGCCCGCAGGCCTCAGGTAGCCCACATGGACCAGGCGAGGGGCCCGACTTGTTTTACAAACTCACAAAGATAAACAAAGATTATAGATGTAGAGTTAAATATTTAACACGTTTGTGCAGGGTTTTTCAACCTTGGGGTCGTGACCCCAAGTGTGATCACCTGAAATGTCTAGTAATAATGAAATAACAATAATAATAATTTCACCCCCTGAGAATGCCCAAAGTCTCACCAAAATTTGCAGCATCTCAGTCCTGGTGAGAAAATTTGATAATTTGCCTCAATGAAAAAAACGGTAAAAAAAATGCGAGCATAGCGTGCATTATAGACGCAAAAAATGCGATGAACCACACGACCAGCAGGTTTGACCGATATGTACGAAATTCACCACATATATTATTGACCCTAAGATGAGCAAAAAGTTACCGATGACCCACGCCCAAAACCAAACAGGAAGTCAGCCATCTTGGGTCAAATGTCAAAAATGGTGAAACGGCATTTGCGCAAACTAGTCTGAGGGGCTTCTTCCGATTTGCTTCAAACTCGGCCAGAACACTTACAGTAGGACCCACTGAAGATTAAAAATCATCAAAGGAATTTGCGTATCTCTAACGGTTTGGTCATGGCACCGCCACATTGTTGCAAAGCTAATTTTTGTTAGCATGTATCAATTTCAAAATCCCTAAAACTCTGAGACACAAAGTTCAATCAGCCTCAAATTTCACACTAATTACATTAGCCCAAGCCTATTCACGACTGTAATAAAAAAATTCCCATCATGCCTTGCGTTTTCGACTGGCGCCTGTTACGGTTGTGTTCACTGTTAGCACGCAATGATAGAAAAATCTATATAACTTAAATATGCAAAATTCAAACTGCCTCATATTTAATATACATGTCCATCCCTAAACAAGTGAAAATTACCCATCATGCCTTGCGTTCTCAGAGGGCACCACTAAAAGTGGCGTCTGAAGCTAACAGATCTAGAGGAAAAACGATATGTCGTGTTGACCTCAAATTAGTGTTGGATGAATCTAGACGTATGGGAGCAGGTCGCTGATGAAGAAGAAACAGGCTGTGATCAGTGGGAGGGGCCTATAATGTCACCGGAAAATCCTTCGCCATTTCCTCACCATCACATTCTAAATGCTGTATCGGCTATTTTTCAATGGATTTGCATGAAATTTGCTGTAATTAATTTTTAGCTGGTTTTCTCTTTATACTGGGTTTTTAACTAATACTACTGTGTAAATAGGCTTTCTAACTGGTTATACTGGTTTTTTCTGTTCTCCTGCAACCTTGAGTTACCAACCACGGCCGCTTCGTTGAACCTACGACACCACTTGCGGCTTTAATAAAAAAAATTTTCAAATTAAAACACCACACACAACCTGAAACAACTGTATTCTGTACTTTCACTTTCTCAAATATAAATCTAGTTCATATAAAATATGATCAGAAAAACTAATTTTTGAGAGAAAAAAAAATCTCTGGGGTCGCCAGAAATTTGTGATCTAGAAATGGGGTCACGACCCGAAAAACATTTGGAATCACTGCGTTTGTGTATCTTTAAATATTTATTTTCACTGAATCGATGTAACAAATGTGTCGCAGACTCAGGATTTTTTTTTCTTTTTCAGAAAGTGAGTTTTTGTAAAACATGTCACATGTTAGTTAGTGGCTAGTAAAATATGAATGTATGTGAGGATTTATTTTATGAAATGTAATGAAAATGAACTAAGAAAACTAAGAATATTTTGAGGCAAGTTTTGCTTATTTTTTTACCGTTTTTTCTGTCACTACACCAAACTCACCATATTATTAACCTATTTTCATCACTTTTTCTTGCCATATTTTCGCTCCTTTTAATGCTTTGCTACATTTTCGAGGGGGTTGGAAACCAGAAGGTGGCCGATTCAAGTCCCAGTGTGGACCAAAAATACAGAAGTTGTTCTGGTAGCTCAAGCACTGTCGAGGTGCCCTTGAGCAAGGCACCAAACCCCTTCATTGTAAAAGCAGCCCCACTCTGACATCTCTCCATTAATGCATGTCCACAGGTCCTGTTTGTGCATGTGTGTAATTTGTGCCTATGTGTGTGAGAAGCATGTCCCTAAAATAACAGAGTGCAATGTAATTTCCCTTCAGGGATTAATAAAGTAAATCAAATGTTCAGCACTTATAAACCTTTTCCACCTAATGTCACATATTATTATTTATTATTGTCACTTTTAACCTCTTTTCACAATATTTCATGATTATCTTTGCCAATTTAACCATATTCTCTGTTTCTCATGACCATTATTTGCCAGTTTAAACTAATTGTTCCAATACACTTTGAATCCTTTTTACCATTATTTTCCAGTTTGTTTTTGTCCACTCTAATTTGCAACTTTTAACCAATTTCTGTGGTTTTTAAAATCCCATTTCACCACCTTTTCTACCATTTTTGGTCACTTTTAACTAATTTTAATTCTGATTAAAACAAGGATTTACATCTTTTAATGTATTTTTGCTACATTATTCCCATTTCTGACACTTTTCCATCAAATTTCAATGCCTTTTCTGCACACTTTTTTTTCCCACTTTCCAGATATGTTCAGCACTTATAAACCCTTTACACCACTTTTCCACCTAATGTCACATATGTTGATCCATTATTGTAACGTTTAACCTCTTTCCATCATATTACATATTTAATTTTTTTTGCCAATTTAACCACATTCAGCATTTGTCTCTTTTAAACAATTTCTATGAATTTTTAAAATACCATTTCACCACCTTTTCGACCATGTTTGGTCACTTTGAACCCATTTAATTTCTGATTAAAACCAGGATTTCCATCTCTAATAATACTAAATACTTCTGGATAACAGTGGATATTATTCAGATGAATAAATAAATGTGGTTATCACAGATTCATAGAACATTGAACCATCATTTTGCTGACTTTATGGATAGGTTATAGCAGCAAATAATAAATAAAAATAATAGTAATTAATAATAATATACAGTGAAAGCAACATAAACACTTGTGCATATTTAACTTCAACCAGTTGTATCTTTAAATGAGATTAAATGTAAAAAGGAAGAGGAAAAGTTAAAGGTAAAACCTGTGAGAAGTCGCTCCTGTTTTCCTCTAAAAAACGCGCAGAGGAAACGCGCGTCTCATCCTGACGCTGCGTCAGTCCTCCGTCAGTCCTCCGTCAGTCCTCCGTCAGTCGGTTTAAAATAAATAAAACAACCCATCAGGAGTTGTCATGTGTTTGTTCTTTACCCAGCGGCTCCTGAGGCTCTATTAGCGGCTCTATGAGCGGCTCAGAGCGGGCGGACCTCCAGCTGAGTCCCGCCTCTGAGGCTGAAAGGTCCGGAACACGTGAACGCATCACAAGCATTAACAAACAGGAAACACAAAGTTCATGAACAACAATAAGCAAATAAGTTTTAAGTTCATACACTTCCGTTAAACAGTGATTGTTCAAGTTTATAAGACTGTTTAGATCTACATTATCTCAATAACAGATTAAATAAATAAATAAAATAGAGATATCGTCTGTGACGCTGTGGCGCCATCTAACGGTGTAAACACTGCATTGCACGTGTAAATACGAGTAACATATATTTTACTCCAACCTGATTATCGCCATATAACATTTGACATTTAATAAAACACTTAAAGATGCAATTGAAAAGCGGGTTCACACGAATTTTATAAATCTTTGTCTGTTTTTTACAAAAGTATCTGTATAAATGTAACCGTACAAACTAAAATTAGTTTTTTAAAAATATATATTAGGTGTGTTCTCAACATGTGTGCTTTTGTGTTTATTTAATTTGTTTTTGCTTTTGTTTTGAAGGGAATACATTGACGCAGCAGAGGACCGTCACTCACCACTTCTGTCAGTCGGTGACGCTGTTTTAGTTTTTAAGCATTTTAGAGAAACAAAAAACATTTATCTTTTTTACCCTGAAATGTGGACAAACAAAAAGTTTTCCATTATAAGTAAGTTTGTTTTAAAGCATTTAGATATTATTCAGATATATTATTAAGTACAAAGGGCTGTGTGTGTGTGTGTGTGTGTGTGTGTGTGTGTGTGTGTGTGTGTGTGTGTGTGTGTGTGTGTGTGTGTGTGTGTGTGTTTCTGCGTGGGGAAACATCTGTAAACAGGAAGACCATCTCCAGCAGCTTCAGAGGATCAAAGGATCAAAGCGATGGTTTTAACAGGTCAGTGAACGCCTCACAGCTTCCACTGCTCTGAATGGAGGAAACGTGTGTGTGTTGTGTTCAAGTTCACAGTCTCACAGTGTGCATTGGAATTTTAAAAATAAAATACATTTTAAAAAAGTAAATCCACTTTAACTACGCTTATGTTTATTTGTGAAATTATTCTTAATCTTGTTCTAGATAATAATCGTATTTGTCACACTTGTTCTCTTTAGTCATGTTGCATTCTCTCAGTTTTAAAATAGATTTTTAATTCTAGGTTGCCTTTTAAAATCTGGCCAGGGACACCAGATGAAAACTAGCCTCTTTCAGCTAAATCTGGCTCATATACAGCATGTCTGTTTATTAATGTGTATTGTCCCTTTATACATAATCAATAAATCAATAAATAAATCAATAAATAGGAGCAGTTGGAGTAAAGTCCCTCACTGTGGTAAGAAATCAAAAATTAAATTGTAAATTAATTGCAAAATGGAGGGAATAACAATAAAATAAATGAATATTGCATACTATTAATCACACACTATATTATTTAATTAATTATATATTCATTATTATTATTATTATTGTTGTTGTTAACATTGTTATTATGTTCCAACACGTGTTCCTAATGTTTTGGCTGCACATTCAACTTCCGTTCCCACGTTCCTCAAACGCCTCATTAGCATACTGTCGTGTGATTGGTGATTAGTGTGATCATTGCAGTGAAGCCCCGCCCCCTCCCCGGTGTCTCTCTCCGCAGTGTTTCAGTGTGTCAGTGTCAGTGTGTAGGAAGCTACGGACCGTCTGTGGGGCTGTGAGTAGACTGGGAACCGAACCCTGAACCTTCCCCCGGTGCTGCTGGAGTAGTTTGGATCTAACTTCACTCTTTACGGAACTTTACTAGTAATAATGGAGTCTGTGAGAAAGTGGAGCCCTCAGCAAGTGTCCGAGTGGATGAGAGGTGAGATTATATATATACACACACACACACACACACACTCTATATATAATAGTGTTATTATTTTATTATTATTATTATATTATGTAATTATAATTATTATTACTACTATTAGTATTACTATAATTACTCTAAATATGGAACGCAATCACTCTGTGTGAATGGTACCATGCTATCCTCCTCGACTGTCGGTTAGTCAGGCAGTGCTCTGGAGTGGTTTAGATCTTATCTCTCTGACAGGACCTAATGTGTTTCGCTGGGAGTCTGCAAGTTAAGATCCCTCCCCGTTACGTGTGGTGTTCCTCAGGGATCCGTCCTGGGCCCTGCCCTTTTTATCACATACATGCTTCCACTTGGTCGTGTCATTATCAGACACAACTTGTTGTTTATTGTTATACTACATCATGTGATCCATCAGAACTGCCCCCATCTCCTCCACGGCCCTCCCATGTGTTGATGCTTGTTTTGAGGGGATAAAGTCATGGATGAGCAACAACTTCCTCCAGCTCAACAGAAGTGAAACTGAGGCACTAGTTGTTGGCACCCTTCACCAGATCATCAGATCACCAACTCCTCCATATCCCAGCTGTCCTTCAATGGTCAGGTCATTGCTCTCTCCTCCTCATAACCAACTTTAGCGTCAGGTTTGATCAACAACTCACCTTTGACGACCACATAAAAACCTCTCGTTCTCCCACCTCCGTTCACTCCTCACCACTCTGTCTTTGTCTCCTCAACACTGGATTACTGTAATGGACTTTTTACTGGGATCACCTCCAAAAACATTCAAAGATTACAGTACATTCAGAACAGTGCTGCAAGAATCCTCATGCAAGTACGTAAGTATGATCACATCACTCCCATTCCATACTCCCTCCACTGGCTCCCAGTCCCCCTCTGTATTCAGTACAAAACTCTCCTTCTCACCCATAAATGTATCAGTGACCATGGTCCATCATACCTACAAGAACTCCAAAGCTCCACCCACACCCTGAGATCATCCAGCGGCTGGCTCCTCCAGGTCCCCTCCACTAAGCTCTGAACCATGGGGGATAGAACCTTTTGTTCAGTGGCACCCCAGCTCTGGAATAGTCACCCTGTGGAGCTCAGAGGAACGCAGCGTCTGGACTTATATAAAACTAAAGACATATTTATTTAAGAAAGCTTTTAAGTGTTAAATGTGTTGTTTTATTGTGTTTTTAAATGTAGCACTTTGAGATTCATTGGAATCAAAAGTGCATTATAGATTAAATCTATTATTATTATTATTATTATTATTATTATTATTATTATTATATAAGGCCTATGCTACAAATGTAGGCAATTATATCCTGGATTAATCTCTGTTAGCAGGCTTCAACAAACCAAACATTCCCAGTGAGAGAGAAGCTGTCCTACGAAAGTCGATAACAACAGGCTAATTTAAGCCAAGTGTTTTCAGCCTCGGTACGTGTGCGTCAATGGAGAACCTGGCAGAGCAAGCGTCTTTACAGGAGGAACGGTTTATAAATAAATATAATTAATATAAATCCATGATGACAGTGAAGAGCAACAGTGTTAGTGCAGCACACACCAGGAGGCGGAGCTTTTATACTCGCTCAGATCTGATCCACTTCATAACTTGGTCCCGGCCTGGTTAGGTGTTGCTTAAGGTTAAAATTATGAATAATTCAAACCTATAATTCAGACTAAAAACAACCCTGTTGTTATCGGTCCATCAGATATAAATCTCTATCTTTCCTAAATGATGTCATTGGTAAATGAAAGGATTGCATCGATGTCTAAATATTCTCTCTCCTGTCAGATCAGATCCATACAGTGATGTGTTCACACATCATCTTTTAATGGATAGCTCGCTTTCTAAGAGATCTGATTGGTCAGGAGGCGGGACTTTAGCACTCATTCTGATCCTAGCCAGAGCAAAACCTGCTCCTGACCAGGTTAGTCGTTCAGCCTAAGTTCCCATGGTGTATTAGCTCCGTAAGAGGTAATCTAGCTTCGTAACATAGACCCTTAGATTTTACGTTTACCTGCGATTGACTGACGCCCTGTCCAGGGTGTACCCCACCTATAGCACCAAGTGTTAGCCGGAGATTGGCAGACCCCCGCAACTCTGTAAAACAGGAACCAGCAGGTCTGAAAAATGGATGGATGGATTTAAGACCTCTGAGATCCAGAAATGAAGCTCTGCTGAAATGTCTTGTGCAAGATAAACAATGGCTCAGCGCTATTTTTCCTTAAACTCAGACAAAACGGAGATGCTGGTGAGTGCTCCTGATGATGTCATTCCAGGGATTCACCAGTATCTGAGCGACCTGAGTTTGTCTAATAAAACAAACCTTAGAAATCTAGACATTATCTTAGAGCATCACTCAAAACTACTAACAAGGAAGTGTTTTTACAACTGAGGAAAATCTCTGAACTTAGAACAATTGTGTCCAGAGATGATGTTGAAATGATTATCTCTGCCTTTGATTCTTCTGGTTTAAACTACTGTAACAGTTGATGTTGTTGTCTAAACAAAAAGGAGCTGTGTCGTCTTCAGCAGGTGAGGTGAGGTCACTGACTCACACAAACAGAAGAACTCATATTACTCCCTTCATAACAGCCTTTCATTGGCTCTCAGTCACTTTTCATTTACATTTTAAAATCCTGGTGCTGACCTTCAGAGCGTTGCATGGTCAGGCTCCTCCCTCCTACAGTACAGACTTGTTGTGTCCTTGTACCCCCTCTCAGAGGCTGAGGTCTCTGGATCAGAACCTGCTCATGGTCCCTCGTACTCGTTTCAGGACCAGAGGAGATCGCTCCTTTCAGGCCGTCACGCCAATGCTCTAGAACGATCTTCCTTGTGTTCACTTGATTCTGTTGATGTTTTTAAGAACAAACTGAAAACCTATTTGTTTCAGAAAGCGTTTTAATTCCAGTGGATTAAGACTTGTTTTATGAACATCATGTTTTGTGACTGTAAATGTACTTTTTATTTTTATTGTAATTTTGTGAAGCACTTTGTGACTTCTCTGTCTGTGAAAGTTGCTATACAAATAAACATTACTTACTTACTTACTTACAATGAATTTTACATTTAACATTTAGATTTAGTTTTAACATTTAGGTTTAGTTTTAACATTTACATTTCAATGTAATATTTAGATTTTAGATTTAGATTTAACATTGACATTGTAATTTTCACAAGAAAACTAAATATCACAAATTTCTGAAACTTTGTTTTAAATTTGGTCAAAAGTAACATCAAAGATTGTGTTTATTTAATCATGTGCAACATTACAATCTGTGCCCCATAATATGATAATAAGTGCGCGTGTGCGTGTGCGTGTGTGCGTGTGCGTGCGCGTGCGCGTGTGCGTGCGCGTGTGTGTGTGTGTGTGCGCGTGCGCGTGTGCGTGTGTGTGTGAGAGTAAAAACAGGCAGATCCACTAACTGATCAGGTTTTAATGAGTGTTGGATGAGCTCCAGCTGAGACTCACAGTGAATAATAATATAGTTCACATCATAGTCAGTTTATTTATGTCAATTTGTGCATTTGTTTTAAGTCAAACTGCACAAAATCATCCTTTGAAACATCAGAGCTGAACAATGAGACATGTTTAACCTTTAACCTCCTCCTGCATTAAAACGTCTCTCACTTTATATATTTTACTATATTACATATAAAGTCTCTCCAACAGTGGGTGGAGTTCCCGACGTGTGGACAGACATTTGGTTTCGGCCTATGGTTCTGATGGTTCTGATGGTTCTGATGGTTCTGATGGTTCTGATGGTTCTGATGGTTCTGATGGTTCTGTCACAGCTGGGATGTGAGCTAATTATTCACAGAAAATTACCAGTTAATCGCTTTTGTTGCACTCCAAACAATGCTGAACCTTTCTCAATTTATGAGTTCCTGATAGGGATGTCCTGATACAACTTTTTCACTTCCAATACAATACCGATATTGCAACTTTGCGTATCTGACCGATACCGATATCGATACGATAAGATAACACAAATCATACATACTTAAATTAATACCTCTTTTTATAGTGTAGAATGCTAGAAAAGGCTTGATCATGTGATGTCACTCAAACAGAGAACAATAGTCAACAACAGTAGAGATGAGAAAAACTCAGCTATTTATTATTAACCAATTGGTTACATACATTTTAACCTTCAACATAATATCTACAGTATTTTACAATTGAATAAATATAATATAATATAATATATTTCAGAGATTTTAGATGCAGTCGGATAAAATCTGATATTCATTTTCAGGCTGATATTGGATCGATATTTGATATCAATATCGGATCAGGACACCCCTAGTTCCTGGTAAACCTATAATATTGATACATAGAGCACAACACAATAAACAGGAGAACCAGAGGAGAAGTCGTTGCTGTGCTTCGTGGGCGTTAATTTAGTTTAAATAAAAACACTGGATGGAAAAATAAAGCTCAGTTGTGTGAAAATTGTTAGAGAAAGAGTTTGTGGATCAGTGGAGCTCTGTTTGCCTCAGCTAGCACCTCAATGCTAAACATGTAGCAGCTAGCACCTCAATGCTAACATGTAGCAGCTAGTATCTCAATGCTAACATGTAGCAGCTAGTATCTCAATGCTAACATGTAGCAGCTAGTATCTCAATGCTAACATGTAGCAGCTAGTATCTCAATGCTAACATGTAGCAGCTAGCACCTCAATGCTAAACATATAGCAGCTAGCACCTCAATACTAAACATGTAGCAGCTAGCACCTCAATGCTAAACATGTAACAGCTAGTATCTCAATGCTAACATGTAGCAGCTCGCACCTCAATGCTAAAATGTATCAGCTAACACCTCAGTGCTAACACGTATCAGCTAGCACCTCAATGCTAGCATGTATCAGCTAGCACCTCAATGCTAACATGTATCCGCTAACACCTCAATGCTAATATGTAGCAACTAACACCTCAATGCTAACATGTAGCAGCTAACACCTCAATGCTAACATGTAGCAGCTAGCACCTCAATGCTAACATGTAGCAGCTAGCACCTCAATGCTAACATGTAACAGCTAGCAGGGACAATGGTCCTAGTGGAGCAGACAGTGTCTCCAATCCACACTGACACTCAGACAGGGTTCAGAACCAATAATAAATCCATGAGTGACAAATGAACAAAGTCAGTGATAAATGATTGTAGTGACAGTAGACCACTCTGTGGTAGAGGATGTGGGCGGGGCTAGAAGTGCTGCTACAGATAGCATTCAGATAGCAAATTCATCATCTTCATCAGTTGCTCTGTTTATTTCATGATATCCATAAATATTCTATCTATTTTACACTGTTCAATTTATACTTCTCTGGAATGTTCTGTTTTTTTATTTTAATACACGAACACATTTGTTTTAGAAAGTTTACAAAAAACCAGAAAAGCATGAATATATCTTAGTTAAATGTAAGTTAGTGCTTTGTGAACATTGCAATCTTATATTATTTCCATCACTCAGTGATGGAAATATAAACATTTTTATTTAAACATTTCTTGTGTTGTGCTCTGTGCATCAGTATTATTGGTATACCAGGAACTTGTGATGTGAGAAAGGTTTCACGCTGTTTGAAGTAAAAAAAAAAAAAAAAAAAAAGCGACTCACTGCATTATTTTATTTTTTATTGCGTTATTTTTCAGTAATAATTAATCGCAATTAAGGCGATTAAGTCCCAGCCCTAGTTTAAACACTTTACTGCTGTCACTGCACAGCTTTTATTTCTCTCATTTAGAAACTCCAGGACAGTGACCCTGATCTGGTATTTACAGTGTTTCTGAACTGCTGCCTGCGGCTGTTAGCAGACAGGGTGTGTGTGTGTGTGTGTGTGTGTGTGTGTGTGTGTGTGTGTGTGTGTGTGTGTGTGTGTGTGTGTGTGTGTGTGTGTGTGTGTGTGTGTGTGTGTGTGTGTGTGTGTGTGTGTGTGTGTGTGTGTGTGTGTGTGTGTGTGTGTGTGTGTGTGTGTGTGGAATGCGAGCGACTTCATAAATAAAAACACAGAGATCGTGCGGAGAAAATTAAAATGTTTGAAATGAAGCAGAACTTAATAAATGTACCTGTAGTCAGTGTCAACTGCTGCTCTATAAAATAGATCTATAATAGCAGAGCTTTGTCCTTGTAGAGCAGCAGGAGGAAAACGGCTCGTCTGTGACTGAGGGACGGGGGTCGATGTCTTAGACGGGTGTTGTGAACCGATCTGTGACCAGACAAGATGGAGGCCCCTATGTCACACTTGTTTGTAGCATCTTTAAAGTCGACTCGTCTACCTGCATGGATCTATTCCACCATGTGTAGATCATTCATGACTTGGCAGTCACCAGCTAGCATGACCACCAAAACTCACAAAACAGCAGAGACACAAAAACTGACATCAAAAATAGTTTTTACTTCATCTATTATTATAATCAGAAATCAGCACACACACAGGATGCTGATTGGCCGAGGGGGGTGGATGATAACAACACACAAGCCACGCCCATTTCTCCTGTAGTGTGTGGCGCGTTCTGTGAGGTGTGAACCAGTGAACGTGTGGAAATAACCTTCGTGCCGTAGAACCGGCCCGTCACCATGTGTCAGCTCACCTGTCACAGGAGAATGTGGACGTGTCTATACACGCAGATCTGTAGATGTTTACTGATCAGTTTATGACACACACACACCTTAGATACACTATAGATACACATATAAAGAATAGATCTGTTTGTGACGTTGAACTTAAACTGAGTTTTCATTCATTTCACATTTGAAAGCTTAAACTTTACAAACATTGTGTTTGTGTTCATAGAATTGTCACAGACGTGTCACAGGATAAAATGAGCACAAAACAAACCCTAACACCTGTAACTGTAACGTGTCTAACTGTAAAAGTGATGAGTTCAGCGTAAAGAGAAGGATGAAGAGTTTCAGTCGTAGCTATGGTTTCCTCACTAACCAGTAACTGTTCCCATTGATCCTATCGGTTCTACTGGTTCCCATTGGTCTCAGTGGTTCCCATTAGTCCCAGTGGTTCCCATTGGTCCCCAATGGTTCTCATTGGTCCCAGTGGTTCCCATTGGTCCCCAATGGTTCTCATTGGTCCCCATTGGTTCTCATTGGTCCCCATTGGTTCTCATTGGTCCCAGTGGTTCCCATTGGTCTCAGTGGTTCCCATTAGTCCCAGTGGTTCCCATTAGTCCCCATTGGTTCTCATTGGTCCCATTGGTCCCCAATGGTTCTCATTGGTCCCCATTGGTTCTCATTGGTCCCAGTGGTTCCCATTGGTCTCAGTGGTTCCCATTAGTCCCAGTGGTTCCCATTAGTCCCCATTGGTTCTCATTGGTCCCATTGGTCCCCATTGGTTCCCATTGGTTTCCATTGGTCCCCATTGGTTCTCATTGGTCCCAGTGGTTCCCATTAGTCCCAGTGGTTCCCATTGGTCCCATTGGTTCCCATTAGTCCCATTGGTTCTCATTGGTCCCAGTGGTTCCCATTAGTCCCAGTGGTTCCCATTGGTCTCAGTGGTTCCCATTGGTCTCAGTGGTTCCCATTGGTCCCCATTGGTTCTCATTGGTCCCATTGGTCCCCATTGGTTCCCATTGGTTTCCATTGGTCCCCATTGGTTCTCATTGGTCCCAGTGGTTCCCATTAGTCCCAGTGGTTCCCATTGGTCCCATTGGTTCCCATTAGTCCCATTGGTTCTCATTGGTCCCAGTGGTTCCCATTAGTCCCAGTGGTTCCCATTGGTCTCAGTGGTTCCCATTGGTCCCCATTGGTTCCCATTGGTCCCCATTGGTTCTCATTGGTCCCAGTGCTTCCCATTAGTCCCAGTGGTTCCCATTGGTCTCAGTGGTTCCCATTGGTCCCCATTGGTTCCCATTGGTCCCCATTGGTCTCATTGGTCCCCATTGGTTCTCATTGGTCCCAGTGGTTGCCATTGGTCCCATGAGGCCTGACAGAGGAATGTTGGGCGTGTGCGTTGACCATCTGTCGCTGAGCGTGTCGGGCTGAACACAAACAGGAGTCGGGCGTTTTTAATGACCACATGTTGTCTCAGTTGTTTTCTCTCCCACTCACACCAGCAGCTGCTGAGTGAGCAGCATTTGGTGGAAGGGGGCGGAGCCTCTTTGAAGCTGGAGAGAACCAATAAAACCAGTGGATTTCACTGGAAACTCATCAGCGCTCAAAATGACAAGCAAAACACTCAATAACATTACATTACGTTACATTACATTTTCAGTTATTCATGTTAAATTATAATTCAGTTATGATTACATCATTTATCAGCATTTTTTCCAATTCCAATTTTATTACAATTACGTTCTCAATTACTAAAGTTCAATTACAATTAATCACAATTACTGAGCCTGAAATAAATAACCTAATAAAAGTGAACCTTCCTCTTGTGTTAGCTTTCTGTTAGCATCTCTAACGCTAACGCGTCCTAAATCATTTGTAAAATACATTAAAAACTAATATCTATCATCTAATTTATTTCCTATATATTGATTACCTTGTTCGTCTTCATAATCAATGAAAATATACATTTTGATATTTTTTAAATGGTGAAATGTGGGAAAGCTTGATATGAAACATATTTTAATAATCGGTAACTACATACGTGTAGAACTGTACATACAACTGTAACATGGTTCCAGAGTTTTTAAATAATTATTTTTCAATTACAATTTAAGTTGATTACGACAGCAACATATTTTTAAAATGACAATTACAATTAAGCCATAATTTTATATCAATTACGTGATTACAATTCTAATTGACACCAACCCTGGTTGTAAGTGTGGAGAGACTACACGCTGCTGCATTAATACATCCCCTTCAAAATAAAAGCACAGGACTTTAAAAGGTTTGCTGACTTTGCTAAAATGAATTCCTTAATTGACTTCTATTAAAGTCATTTAACAAGTCACTTTGAAATTATTTCATAATTTATATTATAGATTATAATTATTTTATAATTTCAAAGTGATTCAAACACTTTGAAATTATAAAAAAGGCTTTTTGAATAAAGTTATGTTTGAAAAATGACTTTACACAAAAGGAAATGAGTAAAATATGAAAGTAAACATATGAAACTGGTATCAAAGACTGGTGAAGTTTGGTACCAGGAAACAGACAGACCCTACATATCAGTGATTCTCAACTGGTGGGTCGAACTTTACTGGGTGGGTCGCGGACCCATACTTAATGTCTGTCATATTGGACTTGTCTTTTATTTTGAAACAAGGAGATCTTGGCCTGACTGGTGTTTTGGTCAAACTGGTGTTCATTTTAACTAGTGACTAATTCATTTTTTAGCACAACCCGCTAACACCATCCTCAGTCACCAGTAGACACCATCACCAGTTAATTGAAAACATAAAGTCTTAAATAAAAACTGTGGGAACTCTTTGATCTCGCGGCCACGCTGCTGCTGTTTGCTGAGGTCAGAGGTCAAAGGTCAGAGGTCAGGGTCGGACACAGTGAGGCGCCGCTACAGCCGGACGCATCTCGCTGAGTCACTGTGAATAAAGGAGAATTCATGACATTTAAGATTAAACCACCTCAAAGTCTGAGGTTTTAAACTAAACTTTGCTCTGATTGGTTCATTCTGGTGCTTAGACTCAGAATTATGTGTTTTAATTATAACAAAATCATTGTAAAATAATGAGAATATATGACGAATATTGTCCAATTATACGACACTTGTTATATTAATTTTCACTTCTCTGAAAAAAAAACTTTATAGTCGACAACAAAACAAAATGAAAAAGAATAACTATGCAGTTGCTACGTGCGAAGCTAACCAAACATGTGGGACTGATTGCTACTTGCAAAGCTAACCAATTAAGTAAGACTGGTGGTGGGTACATGCTAAGCTAACCTAAAAATGTGGGACTGGTGGCTACTTCTATGCTAACCAACCATGTGGGACTGGTCGCTACGTACTAAGCTAACCCAATCATGTGGGACTGGTGGCTATATGCTAAGCTAACCAAACATGTAGGATTGGTCGCTACTTGCTAAGCTAACCAAAACATGGGGGACAGGTGGGTACATGCTAAGCTAACCAATCATGTGGGACTGGTTGCTACGTTCTATGCTAACCTAAACAAGTGAGATCGGTGGCTACTTTCAATGCTAACCAATCATGTGGGACTGGTGACTACGTGCTAAGCTAGCCAAACATTTGGGACTGGTTGTTGCATACTAAGCTAACCCAAACATGTGGGACTTGGCGCTACATGCTAAGCTAACCTAAACAAGTGGGACTGGTTGCTATATGCTAAGCTAACCCAATGATGCGAGACTGGTCTCTGAACATGAATCAGCCGCTGCACAGACTGTCAGAGTAAACACTGAAAGATGATTTTAATCTTTCCAGTTAAACAGCTGCCTGTGTGATATTTAGTGACACACACACACACACACACACACACGCACGCACGCACGCACACACACACACACACACACACACACACACACACACACACACACACACACACACACACACACACACACACACACACACACACACACAGTTTCCACTCACAGCTGAGTTTCTGTTGTTACGCTCTGTTCGGGTTTAACAGCAAACAAACACTGCTGAGTAAACAGCTTCATATTGACTCTCACTGATGATCCGTCACACACACACACACACACACACACACACACACACACACACACACACACACACACACACACACACACACACACACACACGCTGAAACTAGTGGTTCTCAGGTTCTTAAACTTTTCAGACCGTGACCCTTCAAAATAAAGGTCCCAGAGAGCAGGGACCCCCACTGTAGCTGAAGGTGGTTGAACACAGACATGAACATTGAAGAACAGTCATGTGGAGACAGGACCATCTATAAGGGGGAATAAAGGAGAGAGATTTTTGGGGTCCATCCATAAAGTCAGTAAAATGATGGTCTATTGTTCTATGAATCTGTGATAACCACATTTATTTATTCATCTGAATAATATCCACTGTTATCCAGGAACGTTTATTATTATTATAGTCATCTTAAAGATGGAAATCCTGGTTTTAATCACAAATAAAATAGGTTAAAAGTGACCAAAAATGGTAAAAAATGTGGTGAAATGGGATTTTAAAAACCACAGAAATTGGTTAAAAGTTGCAAATTAGAGTTGATAAAAACAGACAGAAAAAGTGGTAAAAAGGGTTTAAAATGTAAATATTGGAACAATTAGTTTAAACTGGCAATAACGGTCATGAATGTGGTTAAATTGGCAAAAATAAGCACGAATGAAATATGGTGAAAAGTGACAATAATGGGTCAACATATGTGACATTAGGTATAAAGTGGTAGAAATGGTTTATAAGTGCTGAACATGTCTGGAAAGTAAAGAAAATGTGTAGAAAAGACATTGAAATGTAATGTAGAAGTGTCAGAAATAGGAGAAATGTAGCAAAAATACTTTAAAAGGAGCAAAAATATGGCAATAAAAAGAATGGAAATAGGTTAAAATATGGAAAGTTTGGTGTAGTTGCAGAAAAAGGGTAAAAATAAGCAAAAATTTGCTCATTATTAAGAAAAAAATCTTAGTTTTTTGAAGGCATCTGGCGACCCCCCTCCCATGGATGAGAACCACTGACCTAAATACTCAGCGCTACCACTCTTAATTTACATCTGTAGTCCATGAGCATTGATTGAACTTTTGGATTTCTAATTTCTTTTATTATCTACTCTTTGAAATCAGTGAGCCCTTAATTTTCTCAGCATTTACACTCTGTGACTGTATCTGACACTTCCTGTGTGTGTGTGTGTGTAGGTCTGGATGATGCCCTACAGCCCTACATCTCGTTCTTCCTCCAGCACCAGGTGAACGGGGAGCAGCTGCTCTCTCTGACCCCCCAGGACCTCCTCTCTCTGGGCGTGTCTAAGGTGGGACACCAGGAGCTGGTCCTGGAGGCCGTGGACCTGCTCTGCGCTCTGGTCAGTCGCTCTCACTCACACGTGCACACACGTCACATGATCTGAACCTTTGGAGCCACAAAGCTCTGAAGGAAGGTATTTTAATCCAGTAAACTACAGGCTGTGCTTTGTTCTCCACTGTGAGCATTACAATCATTATTAGTTATTATTGGGCTGATGAAATCCTTTTAATCTCATCTCGACCCATAACTAAACACCTGCTATAACCAGCAAGATTATTATTGGATTTATACATTTTATTTATTTATTTCAACATTTATACTTGTTTTTAAATGTCCACATTTACAAACATGTTACTTTTGACCACATTTACAGCATATTTGTGACATTTATGATTTTTTTGCTCTTAAAATATGTCAATGTTAAATATTAAATCTAAATCTAAATGTTACATATAAACCTAAATGTTAAATGTTACATCTAAATCTAAATGTTAAATATTTAATCTAAATCTTTACATTAAATGTAAATGCTAAATCTAAATGTTAATTCTAAAACTAAATGTAAAAAATCTGAATGTTACCTTTAAATCTAAATGTTAAATCTTGATCTAGATGTTAAATCTAAAATATTTTAGCTAATATGCTGTCAATGAGCCTTTATTTTGGTACTTCTGGTGAATTTGCCTATTAGCTAAATATTTATTGTTATTGTTATTATTATTATCATTATTGTTTTAGTATTTTTATTGTTATTAATATTTATAATAACAATAATAATAACTATATTAATTTGTATTTTGATTAGTTTTTGTTAGGTTTGAGTTTTGTGGTATAATGTTTAACTAAAAAAATGTACAAAATAAAAGATTAAAACATGAGAAATAGTCAAAAAATAAAGCTTTGACATTTATTCCACAACTGAGATATGAATAAAGTTATTAGATAAAAATTGATTAATACACAAATTACAATTTGAAATGATATACAACCATAACATTTTCGTGGAATAAAAGAACATTTTAAAAAAAGGAAGAAGTGAAAATGAATGAATGGATCTATTCCTCAGAACTTCGGCGTGGAGTCGGACCATCTGAAGACCCTGATGGGCAGGATGAGGAACGCTCACCACAGTTTGAGTGCAGCGGTCCAACAGCGCAGGAAAAACCCAGCGTACCACAACAAACTCTCCCACCAGCCGTCCAACGACTTCCTGACCGCGGTGGTGGAGCTGATCGCAGTCGCTAAGATGCTGCTGTCCTGGTTGGACAGGTAACCTTAGTTATTGCCCCGCCCCCTGGCATCCTGTGTGTGAGCGCTGAGTGAACGGCGTGTTCCGGAACACACAGTCACCAAAACCACTGAAGCATCCTGAAACAGTTTGTATGCCTCCCCAGCTGTTAGGGTTAGAATGGTCATCATGTTATCTGATGACTGATATATATTAAATTTTTTTTACACAAATTATTTTTATATATTGATATAAAAAATATTACTGTACATAGTAAAATAATATTCAAAAAATTAAATAAAAGTAAAAATATTAAATAAAAAATATATATATATATGCAGTCAATGAGCTTTTATTTTGCTACTTCTGGTGAATTTGCATATTAGCTAAATATTGTTTCACCAGTGACAATTAAATTTAACATTTAGATTTTGAATTAAGATTTAGATTTAACATCTAACATTTAGATTTAAGATTAAGATCAAGATCAAGATTTAGATTTAGATTTAACATTTAGATTTAATATTTATATTTAAATTTAATATTTAGATTAAACATTTACTTTCAGATTTTAATATTGACATTATATTTTTATGAGAAAAAAATATAAAAATTTCACCAAAAAAGTCCTGAGCATTTATAAACAAGGGAATATAAAGCGGCTGCTGCACAGCCTGTCAGAATAAAAGTGTTTAACATTTGTGAATAAAGTGTGAAATTATTATTTCATTTTTTTCTGGGACATGAAGCTTCCTAACGCTAGGTGATCAGCTGTGTTGTGTTTCCTCTCTCTGAAGCAGGACGTCTCTGACGGGAACCAACGACTTCAGCTCCACCAAAGGTCACATCATCCAGCTGTGCCTGGAGCTCACCTCCACCGTGCAGAAGGTAAGACATGGTTCACTCTCACTTTAAGAAAACAAACGTACAGGAGAACAATCTAACTGTGTGTGTGTGTGTGTGTGTGTGTGTAGGACTGCACTGTTTTCGAGATGGAGGAGAAGATCGTGGAGGTGGTGAGTTCAGGGACACACAGAGAGGATAATGAACATCACATGCACTCAGTGGTTTCCTCTTCCTCATCCTGTGATGTCCACTTTTGTTTGGTCAGCTTTGGCAGTGCACACTTCCTGCCTCAGATAACACTACTTCCTGTTGGTTCCCAGTCCTGGAACAATGTTTGGAGCTCACTTTGACCTCTGACCTCTGACGCTCCTGCTCAGACCTGCAGTATTAGTGTTTTAGATCAGCTGAGGAGAAGCAGCACTCGCACAGAGAGAACGTTTTGTCCTTTCTTTGGGTGTTTCAGTTCAACTGGTGATTGTTATAACTGGTGACTCATCGAGGTAGAAGTGAGGCTTAAATACTTTATTGTTCCTCCCAGCACGATGACGCTTTACATTTATTTACTGTACTTTTAACATCTTAATCACAACATAACATGGTCACTGATCGAAACAGAACAGCAGCTGTCTTAAAGGGATCTGATTTTTAGATCATTTAGTAGCTTTTTAGATCATTTAACAACTTTTTCAGTCACAATAACAACTTGTGCTACTTTTAGTTGCTCTAAAAAAACAGGAAAAGTTAAAGATGTCGATGTAAACTTCTTGTGTTTACAGAAAGAGAATAAAAACTGTCTGTGACCTGAAAATAATCTATGACCGCAGGTGGAGACAGTTCCAACTCTGAGGTTTGGTAGTAGACAATGAAGCGGAGAAGAAGAGCTCTCCTAAGGGACCTTTACTGTCCCTTAAACGGTCCGCTGACATGCTCTGGAGGAGGGAGATAGCGAGTGAATCATGGACTGTTGAAGGACTCCCACTAAAAAGACTTCTGTCCTCAGGGTTTGTGTCTCTCCAACAGTCTGTGATTTACTCTCCAACTTCAGCCACCAGAACGTGTCAGCACACTGTTTAAGGGAGGATAAAGGTCCCTTAGGAGAGTTCTTCTTCTCTGCTTCATTGTCTACCAAATAATAAATACTCAACTCTTTTTATCTTCTTTTTGTAAACAAAAGAGGTTTAAAACACAATGTTTCCTGTTTTTTAGATCATCTGAAAGCAGCACAAGTTTTCATCCTGACTGAAAAAGCTACTAAATGATAAAAAAAAACCCTTAGAGGCAGTGGGGCCGTGTGACATCATCAGTCACATGATTTCAAGATGGAGGAACACAGGCTGTAAAACTGTAAAGTAGTAACATTTTTAAAATGTAATTGAATGAATAATGTGTTTTGTTAGACATAGATCTACTAATAAGGACATTTAAAAGGTTTTAGGACACATTAGTAAAAACAGTAAAGAATCCTTTAACAACCACACACTGACACATTCAAACGTTCAAAAACATCAGTTCCAGCTTTAGATGGAATGTTTGAGGCTGTTTCGTTGCATCCTGAACTTTCCCAGAGGAAACTCGACTCTTTCCTGTTTCACTCCTGCTTTTTCTTAACTTCCTTCATGAGGTTTTCTGTTTTTTTCTCAGTCAAGAATTGTCTTCCTGGAAGGTTGTTGGTTAAATAAAACACCCAAAACAAAGACAGCGCATAGATATGGAAGTTTATGTTTTAAAAAATCAGTTTAAATGAAGCAGGAATGATTGGACAAAGAAATATTACAGAAGCAAAACTAAACCAAAAAACACAAACATCAGACTGGTCATCATGTTATCTTGTGACTATACTACAGTTTTATTCCTCCATTGGTGTTATGGTTTCACTAGTGATCGTGTTATCTTGTGACTGATTATTAGGAGGAAGTGTAAATGGTTGCGTACTTACTGTCATGTGATGAACGAGTGGTTCTGATTCATGTAAACAGACCAGGTGACAACATTTTTCTCTCATTTGTCCCCACTGCTCCTCAGGGATTGGTTAAATGCAGAGAACAAATTCATATATGTGTAACAACATATATGGTTATAATTATATGATATAATGATTTATAATGATGACCAGTTGAGCTGATACACCTGATAGTAGTGAGAGCATCAGTAATGAATGAATGAATGTGTTCTTCTGTGTGTGTTTCAGTCTCGAGCTCTGAACAGTATCTGTGAGAAGACGGTGCAGGAGATCTCTGACCCATCTAAAGTAGAGACGTCGTGTCTGGAAGAGGTTCTCATCAGCAACATCAAAGCTGGCGAGGGCCTGGTGAGAGATCAAAGGACACATTTCATCGTTTATGCGCAGAAGAAGAACAGAAGAATACTGATCTGACTTTGTTTCTCAGGGGATTTACATCAAATCTACATTTGAAGGCCTTCACGTCATCACAGGAACCACGGAGAATGTGAGTCTGCGGTGTTTGGGTTAGCTTAACACATTTGGGTTAGCTTAGCGTGTAGCAACCAGTATCACGTGGAGCCATTTTCTGTGTTCTCTGTGATTGGAGGCAGTAGTAGAGGTTAAAACCAGGCTGGTCCTAGAACAGAGCCCTGAGGGACTCCACATGTTCACAGTGCTCTGCTTGTTTGTTTCCTTCAGTCGCCCGCAGACAAAACCAAGAGGATTCACCCTGGAGATGAAGTCATTCAGGTCAACAAACAAACCGTGGTGAGTCTGAGGTGCATTTCAACAAGACGGAGAAGTTTAGATTTCCACCAAAATAATAGGCTGGTGTTTTTGTGTTTTTCTTGTTGTTTTGTTATTGTATTATGATTTATTTTGTGTATTTTCTGAATTTTTATTGACATGTTATGTGTTTTTGGAGTCAGCTTGTGCAGTTGTTTTGGTTTTTGTGTATTTTTATTGTCTTTTTGGTTTTGTTGTTGTGTTTTTGTTGTCATTTTGTTAAAAAAAATTACATGTTTTTTGTTCTTGGAATAATTTTGGGCCTATGCTACGAAGCTAGATAATTATATCCTGGATTAATCTCCATTAGCTGCCTTCAACTAACCAAACATTCCCTCTGTCTGACAACGGTTGATCACATCACGTTTATTTAAGCCAAGTGTTTTCAGCCTGGGTACGTGCTCGTTCACATGAAAGGGGTGGAGCTTGCAGTATCTGACCAATCACTACAATGGAGAACCTAGCAGAGTGAGCGTCTTTACAGGAGGAACAGCTTATTATATTAAATAAATATGATTTAAATCCATAATGACAGCGAAGAGCAACAGTGAATTAGTGCAGGGCACCAGGAGGGAATGCTGGCAGCGAATCGCTGATGCTGTGAATGCGTAAAATTATTTATGGTATTATTCCGGATGGGATAAATGAAAAGTAAAATTGGCAAGGAGACATGCACATCCCGGGCCTGAAACAGCGTGCTAGATCAAAAACAGCACATAGAAAAAACAACATAGATCTGCACTTGCAGCAGCCTGTGCGGGATGATAAACAGACAGCGCTCTGATCACTTTCCTTTCCAGAAAACACGTTTTTCTATTCAAGTAGACCTTTTTATCACAAACACA
>NW_021144848.1:3084052-3126552 GCF_900634775.1 Gouania willdenowi
CTCTAGTTTACTCAAAGTACTCCAGTTATGCTCAACAAAAAAGGATGTCATGATTTATGGCAGGGATGTGCAATTCCCATCCTAACAATATCGCCTGTATCGATATATATTTCTATATTTTATAGCTGATTTTGTACTAAAATACTTGTTTCAGGAGTTGCTGCTTCTCAGAACAACATTAGAAGCTCAGTCAGATGATCACTGTGTGTGTTCTAACTCAGACCTTCATCTACAGAACTCACTCACACGTGCTGTCCCATAGAGGAGAAAAAGCCCAAAGTGACACATATTGTACAACTGATTGTACAGCCCTATCATATAGTCTCTAGTCCACCTCCTGGGCCTGGGTCTTTGGTCTCTGGACTTTTTCCATCTGTTTCTAACTCAGTGGATCCCGTCCTGTCGTTCCCCCTCCCCATCCCCCCACCACAGACGTCTCAGAGCGTGCTCAGACCAGCTGACGACCGTGTGAGCAGAACCAAGGAGGCTGAATATGACCTGTACATCCCTCCTCCTCCAGCAGCACCGTACGCAGCACTGTGAGTGACACACACACACACACATACACACACACACACACACACGCACACACACTGTATATCACATGATTAACACACTACATCAACATTTCATCACATGCACCTCCTTTAAGACCCTTTCAGTATTTTATAAATCCATAAAAATTTTATGAATACATGTTGTAAAATATATATTGATATTAAAATGTTTCTTTTATTAAAAAAAATATGTAAATACAATTTTGGAATGAAATTAGTTATTAATGAATCACAAATAAATAAACCCTTAATGTATTTATTCACTAAATTGATAATCAGTGGTTATATGGTACTTTTTAAAATATTTAATTTAATTAAATTTGAATTAATGAACAAAGTTAATTAATCAGTCTGCTCCCAATTGATTTCTAAATTTAAAAATATATACATTATACTACAGCTATAATTATCATTATTACTGTTATCAATAATAATAATAATAATAATAATAATAATAATAATAATAATGTATTATTATTAACATATAAATTAATTTATAAATAAATAATAAATACATTATTATTATTTGTATTATTAATAATGATAATGTTTATTAATATGTTTTAATTTAAATGTAATGTGATTTAGTCAATGACTTAAATAAATGGACATGAACCATTTTAAAACATGTATTCATTCATTTTTACACATGTATAGAAATAATAATAGAAAAATATAGTAAGTTTAATAATATAAATTTAATAACATACAATGAGGGTCGGCAAGGTAGGCAGTGCCTACCCAAGGGTGAATTGATATTTTGATTATTTGTTTGAATTTAAAATATAATTGTAAATAATATAATTATAAATGATTTATTTATCCATGTCCAATAGCCTACAGTACCTATATGTTTGAAAGTGTCAGCATTTTGTGCTTTTCATAGCCTAAATGACTAAACATCGTTATTTCCTGGTACAGCAGAGACGCTGCACAGTCTCACTCCTCTGTAAGGAGGAGGAGGAGTCAGGAGGAGGCCACACCCCCTTCCAAAAGCACATTGCTGCTCTGCCTCTGTTCCCAGAGCGTGTTTTTACGTGTTTACGCATGCGCAGTCAGTTCCCCAAGATGAAAACTATTTACATCCAAAGGCATCTCTCTACGCTGCCTTTGGACGTAACCGCGCTATGCTAAATGCTATACGTACGTTCACAGTGCATTGGTGAATTGATCCAGCGTAGCCGCTGCTACGTTCTCTAGCTAGTGGGCGGGATTACGCGACAGTCATAATGACAGCGCTAGAGACGATACATGCGTTCACCGGTACATACATAGACTGTAGAAAATACATACATAGCACTGTGCAAAGGACGCTGACATGATCACCTTTGTGGGCGCGTCTGTTTACATGTCAATAACGGCAGAGAGCTTCTTGGAGGCGTGGCTTCTCCAGCGCAGTGCCAGGTCAAATTTGTCAATAAAGTGGGAACGCGTCATCAATTTGTAGCGAGGTGTTTGGGCTCACCCTGTAGTAAGAAAGGAGCAAATCACCCTCTAACTAGCGATTGAGGGAATCACTGAAAAAAACACTTTCGGCATGTGTATGAATCCATAATAGACTTTTATGATGTTTAAAGCACAGAAAAGTTGATTTAGCGTAACATGGGCCCTTTAACTCATTGACTGCCAAAGACTTGAATTTGTGTTTTTTGGCTAGGGTTGCTAGGAGACAGTGTGACGAAGCTCTCCTGTGAATATCTAACTTGTACCATGATGTAGTGACCAACTGGTGACATGTAGGTGGCAGCAGAGCACCTTTGGATGAGAGATCACCCATAATGGGCAGAGCTCAGAGGGAGAGGAAAGGAGTTAATGAGACAGAAAATGGTTCTACAGAGTTGATGATGAAGTTCCCACCAGTTCACAGCAGCTCACACTCAAGCACAGCATGTGTGGAACTAAGTGGACTATTGAGAGTGTCGAGATGGTGAGAGAAAACGACCAAGAAACGGGTCAAGCGGTGAGACTCGGCATGTCCGGTATGAGGAGGAAGTTGTGTGTGGGGAGAATGACGGGGGGAGAGACTTGGAGGAACGCCAAAATACAGTAATAAAACCATTAAATTCTGACCCAGATAGCAAAACATTAATAGTGTTGCCGTCAAAATTAGTTATAGAAGGAAACTAATGTTGAGGTGTCACTAAAGCAAAAAAAAAAATAGCTTCAAAGTCACTCCTAGATTTTTCTCAGCTTTTTGTCACAAACTGGCGATTAGTGTGAAACTGGCCTCTATTCAACTGATGATTACAGAAGAACGAAACAAGCTAGAAACAAATTATATTTTCTGATGAAACTAGAGTCTAATCTTTCAGAATCTGATTTCAGATTTCAGATTGTCATAGTACAAAATATTCTGTAGATCTTAAAATATCAGTGAAAATCATATAAAACGCCTGGCAACATGGGGTTGGCTGCTCTGAAAAGGACTGGCAGTGAATGAGTTAATTGTGTTTTATGATGTTGTAGTGTTGTGGTGGTTAAGACCGGTCTCAAGACCAAATTTAAACGGACTTGGTCTTGTCTCGGACTCAGGATTTTCCGTCAAGACCGTTGTAGACCAGCACTAATTCCTGTTATTTTTAAACTTTTTTATAATGTGATAATAACACGGAGAAGAATGGGATAAAACAATCCTTTATTAATTATTTAATCCACCCCGTATAATGACCACAACCAATTACATTTATGTATATAATATGTTCCCCACAATATAAACAGGTTCACAATATAATTATTTTTTATAGTTTCTGTTTCCACTGTATCCAGAATAATAATAATAATAATTCTCAACTAGAACTATTGATTAATTTGTCACATGACTGTTCCAGGGTTTGAGTTTGTTTTATTTAGTTTCACATCTACCTGTAGATCTATGTTTTTAAACTGATGACAACTTGTTTGTAGTTTTATTTCAGAAAGTTTCACTTTTACAGTTACAGTTGGAAACCTTTGTTAATTGAATATCCTAGTTACATTACAGCAACCATATTAAACTATATCAACTAAGTGAATTAATAAAATAACCTGTTAAAGGCTTTTTCAAACTAAATAATAATCTTATGAACTCTGTGACCTGTTGACCTGAACAACTCAAAGAATCAGAATCAAGAATCATTATTTCTTGGCAGAAATGCTTTTAAACACTTGCTGTACATTCAGCTGACATAAAATAAAAATATTGTTTTCAAATATGTAGAATAATTGTGAATTTATCAGTAGTAGTTTTAATGTTTTAGTTAATTTTTTGCAGGCACCTTTTTTGTCCATCAAATGTATTTAAAATAAACTAAAATTAAAGAGAGAATGTTATTTAACTGTTGAACCTTGTCATAATTTTATTTATTTATAGATTTTTTTAAATTGAAAAAAAAACATTTTTATGGTGTTGGTCTTGACTCGGTCTCGGTGCATTCTGGTCTCGGATAGTGTGGTCTTGAACACAACACTGATGTTGATTTTGTTAGATTAACACTTGTCAGCAGAAACATATGAAATTGTCACTGGTGTCGACATTCGTGGTCTTGATTTGCAACGCCCTGCCTACCCAACCCTAGTGCTGTATATATATTATATAACACATGAATACAGAATACATTAAAAAACAAATTAAAGTGTTTTGCTGCTCCCTGCTGTTCAGTTCTATGTTGATGTTGTAGGTAGACAGTCGCCCCCTAGTGGACAAAGTAGGGTCAGCAGTTACTCTTTAAAATTAAAATAAAAAAACAGTACATTCGATAAAATAGAATAGAATAAAATGAATAAATAAATAAATGGAGGCACCTAATCTGTTTCTTCTTCTTTCACAGTGAGGAGCGTGTGGTCGTTTCTCAGGGACATCCCAGGTCTCCAAACTCATGTCTGGATGCCGACGTGTGGCGCCGCCCCCCCGCCATCACCGAGGGCAACAGGACGTCTGATTCCATTCAGCCAATGGGAGTGCGGCTCAGGCAGCGCCCGGCGTCAGTCTGTGAGTGAAAGCCCAACATCCTCCGTTCATCCATCCTGTTCATCCAACGCTAACTATGTGTGTGTGTGTGTGTGTGTGTGTGTGTGTGTGTGTGTAGGTAAACCTCGGCCCGTGTCCATGCCCGCTGAATCCTTCTCTGCTGTGTTTGACCCGTCATCATCACGGCCCGGCGCCCCCAGACGGAAAGGTGTGTTTGTTTTATTCACCTTCACAGTTCTCCTTATCACCAAAAGGACTCCAGTAACACAAGATGACAACATAAACACACTGCAAAACACACTAATTGACTGTAAAAACACACAAAACTACACAAAAATGCACACAATGACTCCTAAAATGCTAAAAAGGACAACAAAGCTGCAATAAATGGCATAAAAAAGCACAAAATAAATCCAAACACACAAAATGACCACAAAAATACACAAAAGGACAACAGTCAGAAACACACTGCAACACACAAGGACTATTAAATACACTTAACTGATAAAAGGGCTGCAATATTTATCTAAAAACACTAAAAATGAAAGCAAAAACACCTAGAACAAAATAATACACAAAAGGACAACAAAATTACATCAAAAACACACAAAATGATTCAAAATCCACACTAAATGACAACAAATTTGTGCAAAATAACAGAACAATACACAAAAAGACAACAGAAACACACAGAATTATTCCAAAAACACATAAAACAACCACACAAAAAACACAAAAATGCACAATGTGACTGAAAAACAAAAAGGACATCAATAATACACAAAACCACAAAAACACACATGAATACAAAATTATTCCAAAAACACACGAAAGTACAACTAATTTAAACAAAAAAGCAGAAAAATACACAAAAAAACTCCGGTAACAACGAACAACAATAAAAACACAAAATGAATCCATCAAACAGCTGTAATCATGTGACCATGTGTAAACGTAGTCATGTGACCATGTGTAAATATAGTCATGTGACCATGTGTGACCTCCCACTTAGGCCACGCCCTGCACAGGTGTCTGAGTAACGAGCGGATCGGCGCCATCTCAGAGGAGGAGCCAGGCTTCCCGCTGACGCACCGAGCCCACGGGGCCGCCCGCGGCGTGGACCGCATCAGGGGCGTCCCTCACTGGGAGGCTCCGCCCACAAGGACCGCCGCCTCCGCCTCGGCCCCTCCCCTTTCTCAGGGCGTCACCAAACAGTCACTGCTCGGAGGCTGGTTGGCTCGCCTCAGACTGCTGAGTCACTGACCATCCCCTTCAAAATAAAAGCACCACAGTATTCCTTGTTTTCAGCAGTAGAAACGTCACTTTGGACTCTGAAACATCCTGAATGTATGTGAAATATGATCACCTTTTTTAGTGTTTTTGTTATAAATAGAAGCTAAGTCAATGCTGCAGTGTTATAAAATATATATTATATTATATTTAAAATGTCCAGCGTTTCTTTCCCTCAGGAAGCCGTCAGTGCCTCAAAGCCTGTGAGTAACGCACTTCTAAATGATTTCTATATTTTCTCTAAGTCATTTATACAGAAATCTAGACAAATATTTCTGCAGCTTTTTTTTTAAAAAAAAAAAAAAAAAAAAAAGTATTTCTGTGGAATTTCTACAGATTTCCAAAAATGTTTTTTTTTTTGCAGGTTTTTTTTTAAAGGAATTTTTGCAGCATTTTAAAGAGGTTCCTGTAGTTTCTTAAAGAGATTTATGCAGATTTTTATGATCTCTGTTTGGTTTTATTTCTGCAGGTTTTTAAATGTTTAAAAGTAAATGTTTACTATTACTAAATGTTTGTACAGCTTTCCAGCAACTAGTTTAATAATGTAAATAAAACTGTGTAAACAAGTGTTTTATTGCAGAAATTCTGCATTTTATGCCTGATTTTATCGATATTAAAGCACGGACAGTCGTGCTGATGATATAATGTGTAGAAATTAAAATGTTTTAACAATAAAAACTTAAAACATGATTGTTGTAAAGTGGATTTTTTTTAAAGTAAAAACCAAAACACGCACACGTGCACACGTTTGATAACGGACAAATGCAACAAAAAAATTTGGGGACTCACCTGGAAGTTTTTTCCTAATTCCCATTAATTTTTTTTTTTTTTGCAAAAGCCAACGTATGTTTGAATTCTTGTTTAAAAATAAAAACAAACAGTTGAAAGTAAAAAAAAATAAAAGGTTTCATTTATTCAAGCACATTTTTTCAGGAAAATTACTTTCAACGGAAATTTGGTTAGTTTTTTTTTTTTTTTTTTTTTTTTTTAAGAGGACAAAATTAACTTCCTGGAATTATTACAAAGTTTAAGTTTTATAACCTGTGATATCCATCCATGTAATGATATTTTTAATATTAAAAGTTTAATATTTAATAGAGTCTTTTTTTGGTGTTCATGTCGATTTATTTTTTTAAGTTTTTTGTTTTTTGCATGTGAACATACAGACTTTAGATTTTGTTGGAGGACTCGTTTTCTGGTTGAATATTTTATTTTCCATTTTTATTTTTTAGTTTGTCTGGATTAAATTTGGTTTAAAAATTTAGGATATAAGTATGAATTTTTTTTTAACAACTATTTTAATTTTGGCAACATTTTATTTTGTTTAAAAATAAAGCAATTTTTCAGTTTTTTTTAACAAGTTAAAAATGTCTTAAAGTTTGTCTTTTGGTTTGATGTTAATCTCTGTTTGGTTTATAATAGTTGTGTATCGTATTTTGGTCCGTTTTTACAACCCGGAAGACATTTGTCACATACCGGAAACACCTTAATCTTCTTCCGGGTCAGTCCCCATGCTGTTGGAGAGAGAAAAATGGCGACAAAAAACAAGAAGGCAAGGAAAGCAGCGAAAGCGGACAGAATTGGAATTATGCCCGAGGAGGATGATGCCGAGGCCGGCCTCAGCGGGGACGAAGAGCCGGGGGACGGAGAGGACGGAGAGCTGCAGCTGGAGGAAGTTTTAAAGCTCGGCGGAACTAAAGTAAGTGTCGGAAAATCTTCAGAAACACGATTTTAAAGTCTACATATACACACTTTACCATTCAAATTACACTCTAAGATTAGATACTGTGGCAAATAATACTAAACATTATTTTAAACTCGAACTGCACATATAATCTAACAGGTTACACTAGCATTAAATATACTGTTTGTTAAAAAAAGAAAAATAAATAAAGACATGATTTTAAAGAGGAAATACACAGTTAATCACTGAAATTACATTTTAATATAATATATAATATCAAATAATCATCCTAAACATGATTTTAAAGTCCAAGTGTACAATAACCACTGTAGTTACTCTTAAAAGATTAAATATAGTTTTAAAAAAAGTCTAGTTAAAAGGCAATTTTACAAGTCTAACGACGTATTTAATTACTAAAGTTCTTCTTTAAGATTTTGTATATTGTCAATAATATTTAAGCACAATTTAAAGTCAAAATACCCAGTTAATCACTGAAATTACTCTTTATTATTGATTATTGTTTGAAAAGAATAACTTTTAAACACAATTTTAGAGTGAAAACACGCAGTTAATCACTAATATTACTAGTGATGTTAAAAACATGACATTTAAATTAAAAACAATGGTAATAACTAAAATTAGTCATTGGCATTATATATAGGGACAAATGATGCGTTAGAAACGTGGCATTTAAAATAAAAACAAAGGTAATCAGTAAAATTAAATGTAGATATGGTGTGAAGCAGGGGGTCAAACCCATTTTAGTTCAGGGGCCAAATACAGACCAGTTTGATCTCAAGTGGACCACAGATTTTATGCTGGAAAACGAGTAATTTGAACATTATTGTGCCTTAGTTGACACTTCTACGTAGACATAAAATACAAAATATGTATATTTAAAAAAAAAATGACAATATCCAAGCAATAAGTGACAGATAACAGTCCCATTAGAATCTACACTTTACATTTCCTAGATTTTGTAACTAATTTCTATTTAATTAAAGGAAATATTATTTTATAATTTGAGGGAAGTTAAAGGATTCCGTAAGAATTTTGAATTTTTCAACTGTGTAACATTAATAATCACTGCAATCATGTGATATAAGCACCAAGAGTTTCATTTACACAATGATTCATATTTTCTTTTTACTTTCTCCTGCGGGGCAAATTGGACGCTCCAAAGGGCCGGATTTGGTCCCCAGGCCATGAGTTTGACACATGTGGTGGAGAGTGATATTTTAAAGTCCAACCTTACAGTTCATCACTAAATATTGTAAATTTCTTCTTCAGTCCGACTACATTTTTCTGGCTGGTTTGGACGACTCCAACGAGCTGGTGGACGGAGGGAAGAAAGGAGCCATCGACGACCTGGAGGAAGGAGAACTGGAGAAGTTTGTCACCAAACTGGGAATCCGAGCGTACTCTGGGCTGCAGGTTGTCGTAGAAACGCCTGAAAAAGCTCCCACCGCTGAACAACAAAGTAGCGAGAAAAAGAAGAAACAGGTGAAAGTGAAGAAAGTGGAGGAGGCGTCAGCGTCTGAGAAGAAAGCTCAGCTTTCCTCAGGAAAGAAGAGCAAACAGAACGTGTTTGAGTTCACGCCTCGGCAGGTTCTGCTGGTCAAACCCGGGGGGAAATGGTTTGAGCTGGAGTACTGTGACGAGGGCTCGGCGGCGCCGCAGGATGCTGCGCTGGTGGCTAGCTACAAGACGCTAGCCACACAGCTGCTGCAGGCTGAGGTGGACCTCTACAGAACCAAGAAGAACCTGCAGAAAGGAGCCAACTCGGCCTGGATGAAGACTGTGGTGTCGTCCGGCGTGCTGGCAGATCGCATGGCGGCCATGACGGTTCTGATCCAGGACGCCCCCGTGCACACGCTGGAGCACGTGGAGAGCCTGGTGGCCATGATGAAGAAGAAGGGGAACCGGAGGATGGGTTTGATGGCCATGGACACGCTGAGAGAACTGCTGCTGTCCAACCTGCTGCCAGAGCAGCGTAAGCTCCGCCCCTTCGCAGAGCACCCGTTCCACCAGCTGGAGGAGAAGGCGAGCGGGAATCGTGACTCCCGGGACCGTCGCCTCGTCCTGTGGCTCTACGAGCACCGCCTCAAGCTGCTGGTGGCTGAGTTCGTGCAGGCGTTGGACCTGATGTCCCATGACACGGTGCCCACCACCAAGACCAAGGCTTTAGCCGCCGCCCACCAGCTGCTGTGTCGCCGCCCTGAGCAGGAGCGGGCCCTGCTCACGCAGGTAAGGATGTGTCATATGTTAGCGTTTACGAAATATCAGCAAAAACATTCCCATCATTAAGAATATGTCATTCAACGATGGAAACGATAAATTCCCATCAATGACGTAGATAAGAGCGCGACACACAGGAATGACGTAGAGTTGGACGATATATCGGGATTCAAGATATATTGAGTTTTCTGTTTTTGCGATACAGAAAATTACAATATCGCAGATATCGATATATGTATGTTTTATAGCTTATTTTGTATCAAAACACTTGTTTGTGAATAGTCCGTATTTACAGGTGCACAGTGCATGTGGGGCACACACACACACACACACACACACACACACACACACACACACACACACACACACACACACACACACACACACACACACAGAAGCGTGTCCACCACCACCCTGAAATGGACAGAAGTCTTTTTTGTGAAAGCGAAAGTAAATGGGAACGCATCGCGCCGTTCTAGGACTTTCACTTTTAACATGCACGGGCTGAATAAACAAAACACACACACACACACACACACACACACACACACAGAGCTGGCGGGTTTCTGATCTGTGGTTCACGGGTCTGGGACACTCTGATGTTCTATCTCTCTATCCTGTTCTGTTGGTCCTTTTGTCCACTAGCCCTTACCAGACGACGCAGATGGCTGCCACCTCTGAACCTGGTTCTCACGGGGATTTTTTCCTGTTAAAAGGACATTTTTTTTCTTTCCACTGTCGCTAAATGCTTGTTCATGTGGATCTTGTTGGGTTTTTTCTTTTTTTCTTACGATGGACTTTATATTTTGTTAAAGGTTTTGTGGACAATGTTTAAAAAAGATGCACAAAAATCACAGTTCGATACGTACCTTGGTTTTGAGGTCACGGTTCGGTTCATTTTCGGTACAGTATGGAACAAAATGTAAAACATAAATTTGCTTGTTCATTCAAAACTTTAGTAAATCAATGTATTTAACATTATACAGAATATGAAAATAAAGTTTAGAGAAAAATAAAAAATACTATAATGTTGTAAAGTGCTGCCTGGTAATAATAATATTCTCAAACAGAAAATACATAAAATATTATATATAAATAAGCTCCTCACAGCTTGTTAACAGCTTTTATCTGCTGCTATAAAGACTCTTTGGTCAGATCTGAATGACTAGGCAGAGGCTGCTTGAATGCTGAAGTCAGCTGCGTTTACACTAAGGACGTTTTCTTTCTTGTCACAGTGATATTCACACTCAGGTGGTGTCATTTCTAGTGAGTTAGCATGTTCATCGTGTTCCCAGAAACATACATGATCTCAGCTGAACAATGTCGGCACACTGCCCTCGTTTTATCCACTTGTCTTTGTCCGTTGCAGTATTTCACCTGGAAGCCGAAGTGTTCCCAAGCAGGAGACTTTAGCGACTTTCACTAGCGTTAGCCATGACATACATGGGCTGCACATGTAGCTGCAGGCGGACGTGAACACATGCAACTTCCGTTCCTTTCTGGGACTTCACCCATACACAACCCTGTACCCAAACCGAACGTCCTGTACCAAAACGGTTCAATACAAATACATGTATTGTTACACCTTTAGTATATAAATAAAGTTTAGTTGAGTTGAATTGAGACACTAACAGCTCGGGTTGTCATGATACTAGAATACATAATATCTGTCAAGTTTTGGATTTGAAAATAAGGGAAATTTTCAGGCGTCCACTACGAGCCGTCCCACCCCCCAACCAAGCTCCAGTACCTATTATATTTTAATATAGATGTACAATAAATCTAAAATATCCACTTATCAACCATTTACTAAATACAATAATGTGATTATAATCTGATAGGTCGACCTTTATTAATATTAAAATGCTGTGAACATTCCTACTAGGGCTGGTGATATGAACCAAAACTCATATCTCAATATATTTTATCTAAATGGTGAAATATGATATAAATCTAGATCATTTTATCAAATAAAGTTTGACCAGAAAAACAATTCTGGGTTAAATTTACTGATGTAAAATGCTACACATGGACATTTATTAATAAACAGCTGATCAATATGTGACTCATTAATCATCTAACTGAGCTTTACATGTTGTTCTGAGAAGTAAAAGCAGCGACTCCTAAAGTTAGTATTTTGTTTTATATGATATATGAAATATTATATTTTTCTATATCACCAAAATAGAAAACACGATACATCTTGAATCTCGATATATCGTCCAGCTCTAATTCCTAAATTATAAAACAGCCTAAATAAAAACATAAATGTGTTTATGAAGCACATGTGTTTATTTAATATACTTACAGTTTATATACAAGTCAACATGTTACATATTTATTGTTTATTTCATATTGTTTGTCTTTAAGTTAGATATTAACATTTTATTTTATTATATATTTTATTATAATTTCTCATACTCACTCATGTGGTTCTCTGGTATTCACTAATGACTTATTAAACACATTTATTACAGACTTTACATTATTTAACACTTTATAAACAGTGTATATTTGTGGAGCTTGTGATTGGATGATTTTTCATGGTGACTTACGTGGTTCCTTCTGCTGTGGTAGACGTTATAATATCAGTTATTAATCTAACAGAACGTGTAACTGTGTCACATCCTGATGGTCTTTATGAAGATAAACTCTATGTTATATTTTACAACATATTTACACCAGTTCTTAGTTTTTATCACCAGAACGTCTTCATTCATCATCTCTGTTCTGTTGTTTCTGGGTTTGTTGCTGATGTCAGCACTAATCACTCAGGTCATTTCAGGAGGAAGTTCTCACGAGGCTAGTGACAGCGTTCAGTTTATTATTATTATTTATTTATTGTTTTTATTTCATTGTAGTTTTGAATGTTCCCGTGATAAGTACCAGAAATGATCAGGTTACATGTTTTTTACTCTATATGGCCCCTCCCATCCCTACGCACAGGTGGTCAACAAGCTGGGTGACCCTGAGTACAAAACGGCGGCCAAGGCGTCGTACCTGCTGGAGACGCTGCTGCACCAGCACCCCAACATGAAGGCGGTGGTGTGCAACGAGGTGGAGCGCCTGATGTTCAGGCCCAACGTCAGCGCCAAGGCGCAGTACTACGCCGTGTGCTTCCTCAGCCAGGTGAGTAGGCATGTAATAACACTCAGTAACACATTGAACCGTAGGCTGACTGTATACGTCTCTACAGGTGATGCTCAGCCACGACGAGGCGCCGCTCGCCGCTAAGCTGGTCTCCGTCTACTTCTCCTTCTTTCGCTCCTGCGTCAAGAAGAAGGACGTGGAGTCCAAGATGCTGAGCGCGCTGCTGTCAGGCGTTAACCGGGCGTATCCCTACGCTGGGGAGGGTGATGAGAAGGTGAAGGAGCAGATGGACACGCTGTTCAGGGTCGTTCATCTGGTGAAGTTCAACACGGCCGTACAGGCCCTGATGCTCCTGTTCCAGGTGATGGACTCACAGCAGAGTGTGTCTGACAGATACTACGTAGCCCTGTACAAGTAAGAACGCACACACACACACACACACACACACACAGTAGAAGTGTTTTAGGAGCGTCTGTGGTGTAATGACTTAAAGATTTTGTATATTGTTAATAATCTTTATTAAGTAAAATTTAAAGTCAAACTACATAGTTAATTAATCAAAAAACTATAAAATCACGTAAAAACAAGTTTTTATGAAAATCAAGATAAGACGTGTAGTAAGTACTTAATTACTAGAGTTCCTCTTTAAGATTTTGTATAGTGTCAATATTACTTAGTAAGCACAAATTAAAGTTAAACTACGTAGGTAATCAATCAAAATATTCTTACTTAAAAACATTGTTTTAAAGTCCCAATACACAGTTGGTCACTGAAATTACATTGTAAGATTAAATATAGTGTCAAATAATCACCCCAAAACATCATTTTAAAGGCCAAGTGCACAATAACCACTGCAGTTACAGTTAACTCATTCAGTTCCAGCCATTTTCAGATTTTCTACCCCCCTCAGTACCAGCCGTTTTTGAGCATTTTGAAGACCCACGGAATGTTCTCTACTATGACTGTCTGAAATCTGACACCAGATTCTGAAAGATTGAAGCCTCTACTTTCATCAAAAAAAAAAATTTGTTTCTGGCTCGTTTTGTTCTTTTGTAATCAGCCGTTGAATAGAGCAAGTTTTACACAAATCTTCAGTTTCAGAGCAAAAAGTTGAGAAAAAAGCCTTTTTGTAAAAAAAACCCTGTCAGTGACTTTATTTTTTATTTATTTATTTTTTGTCTGCACATGCTGTCAAAGGTCAACACTACAAGAAGTGCAATCTTTTTAACACAGCAATGCATTTTTTGTTTTTTGTTTTGTTATTGCAATTAAATAAATTGCATTCTTTTATTGCATAATTGTGACCATCACCAGCCCTCCCTAAGGAAGGGTAAGAAACACTTTATTAAAGGGAGAATATATAAAGAGAGGGCAGTGTTACACCGAGGTGAGGGGGTGGGGGGGGGGGGGAGGTGGAGGGGGAAGAGAGCAGGGAGGAGAGATGGCGCCCCTCATGGCTGACGTCCTTGTGTTGTCCTCCCGACACCAACGTTGTTTATTACTCATTATAGTGTTAGTATGCATCCTAAATGCAAAGTTCTCGTTCGCATTAGTGAGCTACGACAGAGCATCACTTCTGGATATTGGCAAAGCTCACCATGAGCTCATTTTCAACTTAAAAGACCTCGACTTCCTACTACGACGGGACCCCGCTAACGCCGACCGGGAAGTTCCCCCAGCACCGGACGTGGACGAGCATCGCAGCCGACGGAGAGAGCGGCCAAGGCGGATACGTGGCAAGAGAGGTGGGCTACATGCTAGGCTAAAGGCTAGAGCGACGCATCCACCGCTACCTAGTCTGCTGCTAGCTAACGTCCGCTCACTTGACAACAAGATGGATGAGCTGAGGACAAGGATTACAACCCAGCGTGAGATGAGAGAGTGCTGTGCTCTTATTTTCACGGAAACCTGGCTCTCGGACAGCATTCCAGACTCTACCATCCAGCTTGAGACACACTCTGTCTACCGCGGGGACCGCACATTAGCCTCGGGAAAAGCGAGAGGCGGCGGCGTGTGTACCTACGTAAACAACAGATGGTGCTCGGATGTACAGGTTGTTGAAAGTCATTGCTCGGCTGATGTTGAACTTTTGATGGTGAAATGCAGACCTTTCTATCTACCAAGGGAGTTCAGTGCAGTGTTTATTGTGACTGTTTACATCCCGCCAAGAGCGGATTCCGCGACTGCACTGGGGCTGCTGCATGACGTCATCGACAGACACGAGACTGCACACCCGGACGCCGCGCTCATCGTAGCCGGAGATTTCAACCACCGCAACCTTAAGAGTGTCCTCCCTAAATACCATCAACACATCAACTTTCCGACCAGGGAGAATAATATTCTGGACCAAGTCTACAGCAACGTGAGAGGAGCCTTCAAGGCTGTGCCCCGGCCACACTTCGGGCAGTCCGACCACATCTCAACGTTCCTCTATCCAGCGTACAGACAACGCCTCAAGCAAGCCCCCCCAGTGAGTATAGATATTAAAGTATGGACCGAGGAAACAGAACTAGTACTGCAGGACTGCTTTATCAGTACAAACTGGGATGTGTTTAAAACTGCTGCTTTGAGGGATAATGACTCTACTGTGGACTTAGAGGAATATGCTTCCAGTGTAACAGGTTACATCAGCACATGTGTTGAAAACATTGTGCCCACAAAATGCTGCAGGACATATCCTAATCAAAAACCCTGGATTAACTGTGAAGTTCGGTCCATGCTACGTGCCCGTTCCACTGCATTTGCCTCAGGCAACGCTGAGGACTACAAGAAGGCCAGATATGACCTACGGAGATCCATCAAAGAGGCCAAGAGGCAATACAGACTGAAGCTGGAGGGATTCTATTCCACCACAGATTCCCGGCGAATGTGGCAAGGCCTGCAACACATCACAGGCTACCAGCAGAGGAGCGGGGGGCCACAACCAGCCAACCCACACTGCCAGACGAGCTGAACGAGTTCTACGCACGCTTCGATGCCCTCAACACCCACCATCAGAGAGGGACTTCGACCACGGAGCACACACAGGACTCTTCACTCACGGTGACATCAGCAGAGGTGCGCACGGCTCTGAGGAGAATAAAGCCCCCAGAAGGCGGCCGGCCCAGACAACATCTCCGGGCGTGCCCTCAGGGTCTGCTCATCAGAACTGGCTGAGGTGCTGGCTGACATTTACAACCTGTCGCTGGCACAAGCTTTGGTGCCCACCTGCTTCAAGATAACCACCATCGTGCCCCTCCCAAAGAAAAACACTGTGACCTGCCTGAATGACTATCGTCCCGTCGCACTCACCCCGATAGTGATGAAGTGCTTTGAGAGGATAGTCATGACGCACATCAGGAGGACCGTCCCAGACACCTTAGACCCTCTACAGTTTGCGTACCGTGAGAACCGGTCCACGAACGACGCAGTCAACACGGTCATCCACACCACCCTCACACACTTGGAGGGTAAGGACACATATGTCAGACTGCTCTTCATCGACTACAGCTCAGCATTTAATACGGTTATCCCACACAAACTCTCTACAAAACTCCTCACTCTTGGACTGACACCTGCTCTCTGTAACTGGGTACTGGACTTTCTATCAGACAGACCTCAGTCAGTCAGAGTTGGAAAACACACATCTGGCACAAGAACCGTAAGCACAGGGACCCCCCAGGGCTGCGTGCTGAGTCCCCTGCTGTACACCCTCTTCACATACGACTGTGTGGCCTCCCAGAATAACACCAGCATCGTCAAGTTTGCGGACGACACAACAGTCATCGGACTGATCACCGGGGGTGCTGAGGCGGCGTACAGAAGAGAGGTGGCGGATCTGGTGGCATGGTGTCAGGACAATAATCTCTCCCTGAACGCAGACAAAACCAAGGAGATGATTATTGATCCACGAAAGAGGAGTGTGCAGCACACACCACTATTCATAGATGAGACAGAGGTGGAAAGGGTGAAAACCTTTAAATTCCTCGGAACCCACATCAGTGAGGATCTCACCTGGTCTCACAACACACATCAGAACATTAAAAAAGTCCAGCAGCGACTGTACTTCTTAAGAAGGCTGGGGAAATTTGGAATGTCATCCAAAATCCTCAGCAACTTCTATAGATGTACAGTGGAAAGCATCCTTACCAATTCCATCACAGTCTGGTATGGAAACTGCACAGCCCGGGACAGGAAGGCTCTCCAGCGGGTGATAAAATCTGCACAGTACATCGCGGGAGCTGCCTTCCCCTCACGACAGGACATTTACAGCGCCAGGGTCAAAAAAAGAGCCCTGAACATCATCAGGGACCACACTCACCCACAACACAGACTCTTCACTCTCCTGCCATCAGGCAGGCGCTACAGGAGCCTGAAATCCAGGACCACCAGACTGACAAACAGCTTCTACCCACAGGCCATCAGGCTTGTGAACAACTCTCTCACAAAGCCCCCTGCCCTACCACCCCGCCACACCACTGATTAAACTGCTGGACTGTGAAAACCATTTGCACTACTGCATTGTAATAACTGTTATTTTGACAATTGCACTAATGCCATTCCCCTGCAAATCTGCAACAACGCACGATCGCACTTTAGAATCAAAATGTGTATACTGCTACTCTGCCACTCACATGCTCACTTTATATTTTGTATATTCTGTATATTTTATATTTTATTATTAGTATTATTATAGTCCAGTATTTTAGTATTCTTAGTATTTTTAGTTATCTTTAATTGGGAATAGTTGGGTTCTTTTAATCTACCTCTTCATTTTGTTTGCTTATTATTACTGTGAAAGGGAGGACTCGCAAAATAAGATTTTCATTGTGTGGTGCAACTGTCTGGTTTTACTGTGCATATGACAATAAATATCTTGAATCTTGAGATTCAAGGTAGAGAAATGGAAGGGTGGTGAAGAGTTGATTACTGTAAAGTGAGATATGAAGTTGTAGGCGTGAGGCTTGATTATAATGGTGGTGGTTGTGGACAGAGGGAAGGAGTGAGTGGTAATACCTGAAACAGGTATTTGGGATCAACGTGTCTAAAGTTAAGCCCACTACAAATTTTATCCCACAGTCCAAGACATGCTAGTGCATCGTAGACCGATGTATGTGCAAGATACTGCCACTGTAAACCCAAGCGCTGCCCCAGACTCGAGGACGCAGCCAGAATAGCAGAAAGAGCGGGGGCCAGCGAGCCCAGGCAACCCCCCCCCCCCGGCCGAGCAGCACCCCAGATGCCCCAAGACACCAAGCCGAGAGGCAGCCACCGCCCCCCACATACACACCCGAGAAAGCACCTAGAAGCCGGCGCACTCCGCCACCGCCCCCAACCCCAAGGCCCCCCACCGACATACCCAATCCCCCGAGGGGAGGGCCCAGAGAGCCCCACACCCGAGACCCCAGCAGAGGGGCCAAGGCCCACGCCCAGCAGACGGCCAGAACCGCGACGAACGGGCAGCCGACGGGCACCCGCCAGTGGGCCCAGAGCCAGCAGGGACCGGGCCCCAGGCCAGAAGGACCTGGAATAGAAGCAGCACCAGGAGCAGCACGCCCAAGGACAACGACCACACCCCCGGCCGCCCGACACAGCCCCCCAAAGCGCCCCAGGTCACTCTTTTTTGACACCGCCAGCGCGATGCGCCTGTCAGTGACTTTAAAGCTATTTTTTTTTTTGCTTTAGCGACAACTCTTAACATCTGAACATTGTTTCCTTATATAAAACATTAAAAAAAAAAAACACACACAGAATGGGCTTTTGATGATAAAATTATTATTATTTATCTATCTGGGTCAGAGTTGACTTCCTCTTCCTCCCCAACATGCAGAGTGTCACTGCTTACCCCACTTTTTTATTGTTTTATCTCACCATCGCCACATTATCCATGAATTCCACACATGCTCTGGTCGGAGTGTGCGCTGCTGGGAACGTCAACTCTGTACGTAGCGCCATTTTCTGTCTGAAACAACTTTCCTCCTCTCTCTCTAAGCTCTGCGGAGCATGGATGATCTCTCATCCAAACCTGTGCTGCTACCTCCTACATGTCACCTATTATTTTTGCTATGTGGCTCACAGGCTGGGGGTAAAAAATGCAAATGATGAGTTATCTCGTCAATGGCACTGAGTGAGTTAATTATTAGATATAGTGTCAAATTATCAAATTAAAATGTGATTTTCAAGTCTAATTATGTATTTAATTACTGAACTTCATCCATAAGATTTTGTACAGTGTCAATTATATTCATTAAGTAAACTTTAAAGCCAAACTACATAGTTAATTATTTAAAAATCTCTTTAAAATCACTTCAAAACAATATTTTAAAGTGTGTGCGTCTGTGTGATTGTGTCTGTGCGTGTTCCCTACAGGAAGCTGTTGGATCCCGGCCTCTCGTCCTCGTCCAAACAGAGCATGTTTCTCAACCTGCTGTACAAGTCCCTGAAGGCGGACGTGTGTGTGCGTAGAGTGAAAGCGTTTGTGAAGCGTCTGCTGCAGATCAGCGCTGAGCAGAACTCCAGCTTCACCTGTGGAGCTTTGTTCTTAGTGTCAGAGGTGATGAGGTCCAAACCCAGCCTGAAGATGCTGCTGCAGGAGGGAGGGGTGAGCACATACACACACACACACACACTAGCTCGTCATCGTCCCAGGGTCACATGTTCAACTCACACAGGAAACATCAAAGGCACTGTGTGCTTTGGTTTTTTTTTTTTTTATTTCCTTTTTTTGCATTTCTGCTGTCGTTTTTGTGTTGTTTTTTTCTTTTTGTGTTTCTGTTGACGCTTTGTGCGTTTTGTTTGTTATTTTTTGTTTTGTGTGTGTTGTCATTTTGTGTTTCTGTCAAAGATTTGTTTTTTTTTTGTAATTATGTCTGTTTCTTTTGTTTGTTGTTGTTTCTTTTTTGTTGTTTTGTATGTTTCCTTTGGTGTTTTGTGTGTTTGTTGTTTTAATCGTTCAGGGCCTATGCTATGAATCTAGATAATTATATCCTGAATTAATCTCTGTTAGCGGGCTTCAACTAACCAAACATTCCCGGTCAGAGAGAAGCTGTCCTACAAAGGTCGATAACAACAGGCTGAGTGAAGCGTCTGGTTAACCGGCGCGCTCTAGTGACGGAGGTGAATATTACAGCGTCAGACCAATCACACACGGAGGAACTGGTAATAATATTTAAATTAGTGAGAATATAATCAGAGAATCACTTTCATTTTCTCTTTTCTTTTTATCATGTCTGTGTTTCTGATGCTGCGTTCATCCAGATCAGTTAACATCATAAAGTGGAATATATTTATATTATCTACAGGACTCAGAAAACATGAATTAATTTCTGTGTCCAATGCACGCAGGCTTTATCAGCTGACCTATTTTATTGATATTACTTTATCTGTAAATGAAAGGATTGCATTGATGTCTAAATATTTTTTCTCCTGTCAGATTAGATCCACACAGTGATGTGTTCACGCCACCTTTTATTGGACAGCTCGCTTTCTAAGAGATCTGATTGGTCAGGAGGCGGGACTTCAGTACTCACTAAAATCCTAGCCATAACAAAACCTCTTCCCAACCAGGCTAGACATTCAGCCTAAGTTACCATGGTGATTTAGCTCCGTAAGACGTTAGCGAGCTTCGTAGTCCAGCAGACACAGATTAAATCCTGGAGGTTCGCACGATAAGAGGAAATTTAGTTTTTTGTCATTTTGCGTGCTTCTGTTGTCAGTATGTTTTTTGTCATTTTGTGTTTATTTTGTTGTTATGTTTTTTTTTGTTACCACTTTTTGTTTTTTTTGTCGCGTGTGTTAGCGTGTTAGCGCGTTAGCTGATTGTTGTTTCTCTGTCAGGACGGAGAGGAGGAGCAGTTTAAAGACCTTCCTGATGATGATGATGATGATGAAGAGGAGCGTTTTGTGGACACTGACAAACTGGAGGAAGGAAAGGTGGAGGAGGAGGTGAAACCCTCGGCATCATGGGTACACCACCAGAACCTGGACGGTCCGTACGCTTTATTTTATATTCTTCTTTTATTTCTTGTTACATGTTTGTTTTTTAACCCTTTCAAATATTTATTTTACCTTCATGTCTCTTATTATTTTAATTCTGGTTTTTATACCATTTTAATTATAGTTCTATTATTATTTTACTTTTAGTTCTGTTATTATTTTACTTTTAGTTTTATTATTATTTTAATATTTTTAAAAGCCTCTATTTTTTTTAAGTCATTTCAATTATTGATTTAATTCAAATAAACTTTTACAAATGGAGAAAAGAAAATTTTTATAGCGAGAAAAGGTCAATTTTCTATTTAATCAATCAATCTTAATTTATATAGCACAGATTACAGCAAAGGTCATCTCACAGCACTATTAAAATATAAAAGATAATAAATATATATTTTTTTTATGTTTTTGTTTTATTATTATTATTATTATTATTATTATTATTATTATTATTATTAATAAGGCAAACTGTACTGTGTACCTTTATGTTCCTAAGAGTTTGAAAAAAGAAATAAAAATGATTAATCAGGTTGTTTTCTTGTGTTTCTCAGGGATGAAACGTGTGACGAGCTATGATCCGCTGCACAGAAACCCTTTGTTCTGTGGCGCCGATCACAGCACTCTGTGGGAGCTGCAGAGGGTGAGTGTGTGCGTGTGTGAGTGTGTGCGTGTGTGAGTGTGTGCGTGTGTGAGCGTGAGGGTGTGTGAGCGTGAGGGTGTGTGAGCGTGCGTGTGTCTGTGTGCGCACGTTACGGGGGTGGATCGCTTCTAAATTCATGCGCACCAGTCTATCGAACGCGTAAACAAACTCGTACCCCGCGCCTCCACGTCTGTACGTCTGATCTACATTTCCCATAGACTTAGAATGGGTAGACGGGCACAAGTCACATCTGCATGTATACACACGTACACCACACCTGGATGTGCACCTAACAAACATAAATAAATCAGTCACACTTAGACGCAGGTGTGGCGTGAGTGAAGCTGTAGCAAAAGGACCACCATTTAGTCTGGTTACAGTCTGTGTCACTACACCCGTCCATAGAGTGGTAGTGACTGTAGGGTTACGCTCTGAGTCAGATCATTGCTGTGATTGGACAATACTCAACACTCACACACACTTAATGATGCACACGCGTTTACACGTCTGCACACCTGGACGCCTAATATGTGTTTACATGTCACATAGACGGTGTTACATAGTGAAGGTCACCTGATCACTATAGCTTCACTCACGCCACACCTGCCACTACACCTAACTACGTAAATCAGGTAAGTTTAGTGAAAGTTAGGCAAGTACGCGTGAGATAAACTGGTGTACATGAATTTAGAAGCGATCCACTCCCATATGTGCGTGTAGTGAACACTTTGTGACGTACGTGTGTGTTTCTCTGCAGCTCTGCCATCACTTCCATCCGTCTGTGGCTCTGTTTGCTCAAACCGTCCTGAAGGTAAAACCATCAGCACCTCACAGGCCTCACTGAGGGATTAGTGCTTTTCTCTGACTGTCTGTGTCCCACAGGGAGACCCGGTCCAGTACTCTGGTGATCCTCTCCAGGATTTCACCCTGATCCGCTTCCTGGACCGATTTGTTTTCAGAAACCCCAAACAACTGAAAGGAAAACGTAAGACACACAACTACACAATAGATACGCACAACTGCACTATAGATGTGCACGACTACACTATAGATGTGCACGACTACACTATAGATGTGCACGACTACACTATAGATGTGCACGACTGCGGAATTAAGTGTTTCCAAGTTTGGGGAATTACTGTATTTAATTCAGAATTAAAATCAGAATAAACCAGCCTCTTAATTTGGAATGGCCATTTTCTTTCAGAATGAGGTGTTTACAAGGTCAGTTTAAAGAGGATTACATTTTCATTCTGAATTAAAGGGGAATTAAAGCTCTCATGTAAACGTGACCATTGAGTCTCTGATTAATGAAGACGATTCTTTCCCTCAGAAAACACGGACTGTGCCGCCATGATGTCCAAACACAGACTTCCTCTGAGCTCGTTACCAGGTGAGAGACATCGCTGTGTGTTTCCTGTCCCGCTGTGTCCTTTATTAATGCTAGTGTCCTTTATTAATGCTAGTGTCCTTTATCAATACTAGTGTCCTTTATTAATATTTGTGTCCTTTATTAATATTTGTGTCCTTTATTAATATTTGTGTCCTTTATTAATATTTGTGTCCTTTATTAATATTTGTGTCCTTTATTAATGCTCGTGTCCTTTAATAATGCTTGTGTCCTTTATTAATACTTGTGTCCTTTATTAATATTTGTGTCCTTTATTAATATTTGTGTCCTTTATTAATGCTCATGTCCTTTAATAATGCTTGTGTCCTTTATTAATGCTTGTGTCCTTTAATAATGCTCGTGTCCTTTAATAATACTCGTGTCCTTTAATAATGCTTGTGTCCTTTATTAATGCTTGTGTCCTTTAATAATGCTCGTGTCCTTTAATAATACTCGTGTCCTTTAATAATGCTCGTGTCCTTTATTAATGCTCATGTCCTTTAATAATGCTCGTGTCCTTTAATAATACTCGTGTCCTTTAATAATGCTCGTGTCCTTTATTAATGCTCATGTCCTTTAATAATGCTCGTGTCCTTTAATAATACTCGTGTCCTTTAATAATGCTCGTGTCCTTTATTAATGCTCGTGTCCTTTAATAATACTCGTTTTTATTTTTATTTAACCTTTATTTAACCAGGAAAAAAATCCCATTGAGATTAAAAACCTCTTTTTCAAGGGAGTCCTGGCCAAGAGGCAGCAAAGTTACAACACTGAACAGAAATACATTTACATTACATTAAAATGACAGGATAACATAAGAATCAAATAAAACAATTACAGACAACTGAGGCAGTCTCAAATTCTCTCAGTTTCATTTTAAAAGCATTCAAGGATAACAATTCAGTCAACTTCCAGTCTCTTTGCAGTGTGTTCCAAGCACAAGGAGCTGCATGTGCAAAGGCTTTTTTCCCCAGCTCTGTGTGGGCAAAAGGAACTGTGAGCAACAGCTGATCATTGGATCTTAGTGCATAAGTGTTCGTACTTCTCTTAGTAAGTAATGTACAGATGTAAGAGGGCAGTAATCCAAGAAGAGCCTTATAAATAAAAGTAAACCAATGACACTGCCTCCTAGTGTACAGGGATGGACATCCCACCCTAGAGTACAGCTCACAGTGATGTGTCATGGCTCTACAGTTTGTGATGAACCTCAGAGCAGAATGATAAACAGAGTCCACCATCAGAAGACATGTACAAGAAGCATTCATATAAAAAAGGTCACCATAATCTAACACAGATAAGAATGTGGCAGAGACAAGGAGCTTCTTTACACCAAAAGAAAAACATGTCTTGTTGCGGAAGAACCACCCTAGTTTAAGTTTTAATTTCCTCACAAGTTTGTCAATGAAAAGTTTAAAAGTGAGGGAATCATCAATTACGACACCAAGGTATTTATATTCATGTACCACTTCTATGACATTTCCTTCAAGAGTGGACACGACCGGTGGAGCTTGAGGCACCTTCTTATGATTAGAGAACAACATTAGCTTGGTCTTCTCAGCATTGAGAACCAGTTTTAGATTAATCAGTGAATGCTGGACAGAAACAAAGGCTTTGTGCAGGGAATTAACAGCCTGTTCAAGAGATGATCCGAAGCAATAAATAATTGTATCATCGGCATAAAAATGCATATTAGCATCAGAAACATTTTCTTCGACATTATTAATGTACAAGATAAATAAGAGGGGCCCCAAAACAGATCCCTGCGGCACCCCCTCGTGTCCTTTATTAATGCTTGTGTCCTTTATTAATGCTCGTGTCCTTTATTAATGCTCGTGTCCTTTAATAATGCTCGTGTCCTTTATTAATGCTCGTGTCCTTTAATAATACTTGTGTCCTTTATTAATGCTTGTGTCCTTTATTAATGCTTGTGTCCTTTATTAATGCTTGTGTCCTTTATTAATGCTCGTGTCCTTTATTAATGCTCGTGTCCTTTAATAATGCTCGTGTCCTTTAATAATACTTGTGTCCTTTATTAATGCTTGTGTCCTTTAATAATGCTTGTGTCCTTTAATAATGCTCGTGTGCGTCTGTTTCCTGGCAGTGAACAGTGAGGAGTTCCTGTCTAAGGATGAGAGTCAGGTTCCTGTGGACGATCTGTTCTTCTATCGGTGAGTTTTCATTTCTGTCACATTACTTTTGTCTAGTCATTTTGTTGTGTTTTAATAGTTTTTTAAATATATTTTTGTCATTTTGTGTATTTTTTTGGTGTGATTCTGTGTATTCTTCTGGGTTTTTTTGTTTGTATTTTTAGCCATTTTGTGTTTTTTTTATATATGCATATATTTTATTTCAATATGTTTTAAATACACTAGTTTTATATATATATATTTTGTGTAATTTTTTGTTGTTTTGTATGATTTTAAAATAATTTGGTGTATTTTTCTTTGTTGTTTTTCTGCCCCCGGGTTTATTTTTGTGTTTTTGTGTTAGTTTTTTATATATATACCGGTATATATATTATTTCTTTATGTTTTAATAACACTTGGACGTTAAAGCTGTTTTGTCTTTTGCTAAACGTTCTTTGTTTTTCTGCAGCTTCTTCAAGAAGAAACGTGAGCTGGAGAAACCGTCGCGGCGCAGGAGAAGGAACAGTGATGAGGAGAGCGTGGAGGAAGTGGACGACGAAGAGTTTGAGAAGATTCTGGGTGAGATTTGTTACTTTTTCTATTATTAAAGTTGTTTTGAATAGTTACATTTAATGTAATATATTTTCTGGTTGTGTGGGATCAGATTCTGTGGAAGGAGACTCGTATTTCTCTGACGTGTTGGACGATGGTCTGGACTTTGCTGGGTGAGAAACTAATCAATCAATAATCAATAATACGGTATTTCCTCTGTTTTCCTTTAAAAAGCTACACATGCTCCTCCTTGTGGCTCCGCCCCCTGTCCCTCAGCTCTGGTGTTAGGGTGTAAGTGGTGATCAGATTACCTGGTAGTCTTGTTTAAATCTGATTGTGTTTCATATGTAAAATCAATAATAAGGGGCGGTGACGTGTTTTCATGTTTCTCACTAAAATAAATCACAATAAGTTGTTTCCCAGATTTTAAGCAAAAATCATTTTTATTTTGTTTTATTCTGTGTGCGTTTGAAGGAACGTAAAGAGTGAGAAGAGGAAGACGAAGTCTCCCATGGACGACTCTGACTCTGAGGACGTGGAGGATCTGGACGATGAGGAGGTTTCTCTGGGAAGTCTGGACGAGGAAGACTTTGGAGACGAGCTGGAGGAGGAAGGAGGGACGTTCATGGACGCTGACGGAGACGAAGAAGGTGAACTTAAATATTACATCCCCTTCAAAATATCGCGGTATTGGCCGCATTCCAATAATTTACTAAGTTTCCAAGAAAAATCCACGTAATACTCACTCTGTCATATAGGCCTCACCCTATTGGCTGATGAGGGTGCCCTTCAATTTTTTAAAGAAAAATTAGATTTTTGATTTTTTTTCAATTTACTTAAAAATGACTGCAGACATCAGATTTATTGTCAAAAGTGCAACTTTATTTCTCTGATTGTCCTGTACAGTTAAAATGTATAGAATAATTCAGAATAAAAAGTAAATGATTTTCTGTCATTCAACAATTTCATCCTTTAACCAGGTTTAAGAAAAAGTGCAACAACAGTAACTTCACAGTAGTGTCAATTTTCTGATTAAGAATTCAGATTAATGACATATTTTATAACATAATTAAACATGCCTGTGGCACACACATAGCTACTCAAAGCTAAACACATGCAAACAAAGAAGGATCGGGTTCACATCGGAATGCGAAAAAGTCCGGAAAAAAACTGTGGTGGGAATTTTTTTTTTTTAACTCGAATTTGCAAAACAAAAATTGTTGATCTACAAATTTGATTAATCGATTAAATCAATTTTTTGACATTTGACGGACAAATTCACTTAAACACACAAGACGACAAGCAACACATCTCCTTTAAAATTGTGCCTCACATAACTAGGTGGCGCTATAATGGGTGTAAATGCATTTTGTTCTGTAACTTTCACATTTTAAATCACATCTTTATAAACATATCCACCTGATCACTGCAAATGACACGTTCTGACGCTCGCCACAAGCCCCTCATCCTTCGTGATGTAATTGTTGTATCTTAGTCTTTGATTTGTTTCTTACTCTGTTGATATTTAATTTGTTAATGTGAATAATTTCATCATCTTATTTTATCTGCTGTTTGTGTTTCAGTTCCTGAGGAAGAGGAAGAGGAAGAGGAAGAAGAGTTTGAGGGTGAGTTCATCCTTTTAAAAACATTCAGTGGTAAAGCTCAACTACGAGATTCAACCATGTTTCATTTTCAGGCTCAGACGACGATGATGATGATGATGATGAGGAAGAAACTCCTAAAGTCTCTCTTCGTTCCACAAAGAAGAGGAAATCGTCTGAGGAGCTGGACTTCTCTAAAGGTTTAGGTGAGTTTGACTCCTCCTCCTCCTCCTCCTCCTCTTCATCGCTGCATTAGAAACTGTTTTAAACACTTTTGATGTTTCAGGGAAAAAGAAGAAGAAGAAAGACACGGCCATGTTTGCGTCTGCAGAGGAGGTCAGAGGCTTTGTTATTATTATTATTACATTTCCTGTTTGAAAGTAATTTATCTGACATGCTCGTGTGTTTATAGTTTGGTTCCATGTTGGACGATAACACCAGCTCCAAGTTTGACAACATCGGTCTGAACGCCATGGCCAACACGGATAAAGCAGGTGAGACAGCGCTGATATACCTGATCTGTCCACTGGGGGGCGTAGTCCATCAATAATAATAATAATAATATAAAGACAAAACCCAGAAGTGATGCACAGTAATATTTTTTGTATATACATTTAGAAATCTGGGCTGTAATGTGAACTAATCTGTTAAAAATCTTTAGATCATTTAGTAGATTTTTCAGTCACATTAACAACTTGTGTTGCTTTTAGTTGCTCTAAAGAAAACCAGGAAAAGTTCAAGATGTCGATGTAAACCTCTTGTTTACAGAAAGAAAATAAAAACAGTTGTGACAGTACCAACTCTGGTAGTGGACAATGAAGTAGAGAAGAAGAGCTCTCCTAAGTGACCTTTATTCTCCCCTTAAAGACACGCTCTGGTGGCTGAAGTTAGAGAGTAAATCACAGACTGTAGGGACTTCAGGGTTTGTGTGTCTTCAACAGTCTGTGATTTACTCTCTAACTTCAGCCACCAGAGCATGTCAGCACACTGTTTAAGGGAGAGTAAAGGTCACTTAGGAGAGCTCTTCTTCTCTGCTTCATTGTTTACTACCAAACTGGATTTTTAGAGCAACCAAAATCAGCACAAGTTGTTATTGTAACTGAAAAAGCAGCTGATGTAAAAATCTACTAAATGATCTAAAAATCAGGCTGAATGTTTCACTCCAATAGAAAACAATGGGATGTTTACAGGCAGTGGGGCCGTGTGACATCATCAATCACATGATTTCAAACTGTAAAGTAGTCCTATTTTTAAAAGGCAGTTAAATGAATATGGTGCATAGTAATGTTTTGTTAGACATACATTTTCTAATAAGTAGATTTTAAAGATTTTAGGGCAAACATAAAAACAGAAAAAGTTAAAAAAGGAAAACATTTATGGTCAAAAAGCCTCAAAATACCGACAAACTCTGTGGTTAGAAATGAGTTTTTTTTAAAAGTCATATTTATTTTGTGCGTGTGCAGGCGTGAAGCAGCTGACGTGGGAGGCTCAGCGCGACGACTGGATCCACGGCCGCGACGCCAAAACTCTGCGACGGAAAAAGGCGACGATGGGCAGGAAGAGGCCGTCGTTTGCAAACCAGAAGAGGAGGAAGTAGTTTTATTGTGAAACTCAATCAGTCCTGTTTGTGGGACCAATCCTGCAGGTCACTCTCTCTGATGCCGTAGATCCCCGCCCACTCGTTGGATCTGTAGTAAACTGAGGAGAGACGTGAAGACTTTGTTATATAATTAATATGATGATTTGTAAACAAACAGAATTAAAAACATTATCTGGTTCTCTATCAAAATTCTGCATATTTTTCACTGGAAAACCTTTATTCAAAATCCTGTGACTGAAAATGAAGTGTTTTTAATGTGTTGGTTAACATTATTATATTATTCAAACCTGAAAAGACTCAGTTACAGGTTTAGCTACAGGTGTTTTAGCTGAACTGGTGATCAGTTTATCTGGTGACACATCACAATGCAAACATCGCATCACAAAAGGGAGATTCCCTGATTTCAGGTAATTAAAGGTTTCATAAATGATTACGGATTATATCACATGTGGATTTTTTCCTGTTAAATGGGAGGCTAAGGGGTTAGCATTGTGAACGTAGCTTCTTCCATTTATGTAACTCTTAAATATATATAAAATTAGTAACAGTGTTTGACTCTTAACCCTATTTATCAGGTTTGGTAGAATTTGAGGAAGTTTAACAGCCACTAAAGTTATTTAAACAAGGAAATATTATGAAAGTGTTTGTTTTGATGTAAAAATATTTTAATAATGAACCATTTCACTGCTAATAAGTTATATATATATATATAAATCTCACCTTCTAGAATGGATGGGAACCTTCTGTTCATGGAGCTCCTGAAGTCTGTGAGAGAAACGGAAGAAGTTAGAACTGTAGGCTCAGGAAAACGGTTTGGTTCAGTTTATTAGATTTGTCTTCAATTATTAGTATTTATTAAATATTAATAAGTTACCTCTGCTGCTGTTCATCATGTGAAACAGGGCGTAAACCCCAAACACGCCCAGCAGCTCCGCAACCATCACACCCTTCATCAGCCGCCTTGCCACCGTCTGACCACGTTTGGGCTCCATCTGAGGATAAAAGAAAAACCTAAAAAAATAAACTTTTAAACGTATAAGTTTACAAATGTACAGAACTTAAAACACTGAAGACGAAGGCTCTGTGGTGCAATGGAAAGTGCATTGGACTTCTAGGTAGTGTTTCTAAGTAATTCAAAGGTTGTGGGTTCAAGTCCCACCAGAGTCAAGATTCTGTGAATCTTTTTATTGCTTCCTAAAGTAAGGAATAAAACGGGCTCAATATGACCAACTACCAAGAACGGAAAATAGGCAATAGTAAGGCATAAAAACGGGCAAAATTTTTTTAAAAGTTTTGAACAAAGGTAAGGATATATTAAGGCATAAAAATGGGTGACAAAGTTTTGAAACAGAGGCTAGGCATAAAAGTGGGCGAAAAAAATTCAAACGCCTAAAAACTGAGGTAAGGCGAAAGTAAGGTATAAAAACAGGCAAAAAAAATTTAAAAGTTTTAAACAGAGGTCAGGCTATAGTAAGGCATAAAAACGAGTGAAAAAGTTTTGAAACGGAGGTCAAGCATAAAAGTGGGCGAAAAAAATTCAAACGCCTAAAAACTGAGGTAAGGCTAAAGTAAGGCATAAAAGTGGGCGAAAAAAATTAAAACGCCTCGAAATGGAGGTCATGCTATAGTAAGGCAAAAAAATTACCTAAAAAATTTCAAAAGTTTTGAAACGGAGATAAGGCGTTAGTATGACTTTTGTTGCTTTGATCGATCTTTTGATCTTTGAGAAGCAGATCCTCAAAAAGAGTTTAAAGACATAGGCTCTGTGGTGCAATGGATAGCGCATTGGACTTCTAGGTAGTGTTTCTAAGTAATTCAAAGGTTGTGGGTTCAAGTCCCACCAGAGTCAAGATTCTGTGAATCTTTTTATTGCTTCCTAAAGTAAGGAATAAAACGGGCTCAATATGACCAACTACCAAGAACAGAAAATAGGCAATAGTAAGGCATAAAAACGGGCAAAATTCTTTTAAAAGTTTTAAACAGAGGTCAGGCTATAGTAAGGCATAAAAACGGGTGAAAAAGTTTTGAAACGGAGGTCAAGCATAAAAGTGGGCGAAAAAAATTCAAACGCCTCGAAATGGAGGTCAAAAAAATTACCTAAAAAATTTCAAAAGTTTTGAAACGGAGATAAGGCATTAGTAAGACTTTTGTTGCTTTGATCGATCTTTTGATCTTTGAGAAGCAGATCCTCAAAAAAAATTAAGAATTTCAAGACATAGGCTCTGTGGCGCAATGGAAAGCGCATTGGACTTCTAGGTAGTGTTTCTAAGTAATTCAAAGGTTGTGGGTTCAAGTCCCACCAGAGTCAAGATTCTGTGAATCTTTATATTGCTTCCTAAAGTAAGGAATAAAACGGGCTAAATATGACCAACGGCCAAGAACAGAAAAAAGGCAATAGTAAGGCATAAAAACGGGCAAATTTTTTTTAAAAGTTTTGAACAAAGGTAAGGATATATTAAGGCATAAAAACGGTTGAAAAAGTTTTGAAACAGAGGCTAGGCATAAAAGTGGGCGAAAAAAATTCAAACGCCTAAAAACTGAGGTAAGGCGAAAGTAAGGCATAAAAACAGGCAAAAAAAATTTAAAAGTTTTAAACAGAGGTCAGGCTATAGTAAGGCATAAAAACGAGTGAAAAAGTTTTGAAACAGAGGTCAAGCATAAAAGTGGGCGAAAAAAATTCAAACGCCTAAAAACTGAGGTAAGGCTAAAGTAAGGCATAAAAGTGGGCGAAAAAAATTAAAACGCCTCGAAATGGAGGTCATGCTATAGTAAGGCAAAAAAATTACCTAAAAAATTTCAAAAGTTTTGAAACGGAGATAAGGCGTTAGTATGACTTTTGTTGCTTTGATCGATCCTTTGATCTTTGAGAAGCAGATCCTCAAAAAGATCCTCAAAAAGAATTTCAAGACATAGGCTCTGTGGCGCAATGGATAGCGCATTGGACTTCTAGGTAGTGTTTCTAAGTAATTCAGAGGTTGTGGGTTCAAGTCCCACCAGAGTCACAAATCTGTGAATCTTTTTATTGCTTCCTAAAGTAAGGAATAAAACGGGCTCAATATGACCAACGGCCAAGAACGGAAAATAGGCAATAGTAAGGCATAAAAACGAGCGAAATTTTTTTTAAGGTTTTGAACAATGGTAAGGCTATAGTAAGGCATAAAAACGGGTGAAAAAGTTTTGAAACGGAGGTCAGGCATAAAAGTGGGCAAAAAAAATTCAAACGCCTTGAAATGGAGGTCGGGCTATAATAAGGCAAAAAAAACGAGCAAAAACATTTCAAAAGTTTCGAAATAAAGGTTAGGCATAAAAGTGGGCGAAAAAATTTCAAACACCTAAAAACTGTGGTTAGGCTATAGTAAGGCAAAAAACAGGTGAAAAAATTTTAAAAGTTTTAAACAGAGGTCAGACTATAGTAAGGCAAAAGAATGGGTGAAAAAGTTTTGAAACAGAGGCTAGGCATAAAAGTGGGCGAAAAAAAATTAAAACGCCTCGAAATGGAAGTCATGCTATAGTAAGGCAAAAAAAAACATCAAAAGTTTTGAAACGGAGATAAGGCGTTAGTATGACTTTTGTTGCTTTGATCGATCTTTTGATCTTTGAGAAGCAGATCATCAAAAAATTTTAGCAATTTAAAGACATAGGCTCTGTGGCGCAATGGATAGCGCATTGGACTTCTAGGTAGTGTTTCTAAGTAATTCAAAGGTTGTGGGTTCAAGTCCCACCAGAGTCAAGATTCTGTGAATCTTAATATTGCTTCCTAAAGTAAGGAATAAAACGGGCTCAATATGACCAACGGCCAAGAACAGAAAATAGGCAATAGTAAGGCATAAAAACGGGCAAATTTTTTTTTAAAGTTTTGAACAAAGGTAAGGATATATTAAGGCATAAAAACGGTTGAAAAAGTTTTGAAACAGAGGCTAGGCATAAAAGTGGGCGAAAAAAATTCAAACGCCTAAAAACTGAGGTAAGGCGAAAGTAAGGCATAAAAACAGGCAAAAAAAATTTAAAAGTTTTAAACAGAGGTCAGGCTATAGTAAGGCATAAAAACGAGTGAAAAAGTTTTGAAACGGAGGTCAAGCATAAAAGTGGGCGAAAAAAATTCAAACGCCTAAAAACTCAGGTAATGCTAAAGTAAGGCATAAAAGTGGGCGAAAAAAATTAAAACGCCTCGAAATGGAGGTCATGCTATAGTAAGGCAAAAAAATTACCTAAAAAATTTCAAAAGTTTTGAAACGGAGATAAGGCGTTAGTATGACTTTTGTTGCTTTGATCGATCCTTTGATCTTTGAGAAGCAGATCCTCAAAAAGATCCTCAAAAAGAATTTCAAGACATAGGCTCTGTGGCGCAATGGATAGCGCATTGGACTTCTAGGTAGTGTTTCTAAGTAATTCAAAGGTTGTGGGTTCAAGTCCCACCAGAGTCAAGATTCTGTGAATCTTTTTATTGCTTCCTAAAGTAAGGAATAAAACGGGCTCAATATGACCAACGGCCAAGAACAGAAAATAGGCTATAGTAAGGCATAAAAACGGGTGAAAAAGTTTTGAAACGGAGGTCAGGCATAAAAGTGGGCAAAAAAAATTCAAACGCCTTGAAATGGAGGTCGGGCTATAATAAGGCAAAAAAAACGAGCAAAAACATTTCAAAAGTTTCGAAATAAAGGTTAGGCATAAAAGTGGGCGAAAAAATTTCAAACACCTAAAAACTGTGGTTAGGCTATAGTAAGGCAAAAAACAGGTGAAAAAATTTTAAAAGTTTTAAACAGAGGTCAGACTATAGTAAGGCAAAAGAATGGGTGAAAAAGTTTTGAAACAGAGGCTAGGCATAAAAGTGGGCGAAAAAAATTAAAACGCCTCGAAATGGAAGTCATGCTATAGTAAGGCAAAAAAAACATCAAAAGTTTTGAAACGGAGATAAGGCGTTAGTATGACTTTTGTTGCTTTGATCGATCTTTTGATCTTTGAGAAGCAGATCATCAAAAAATTTTAGCAATTTAAAGACATAGGCTCTGTGGCGCAATGGATAGCGCATTGGACTTCTAGGTAGTGTTTCTAAGTAATTCAAAGGTTGTGGGTTCAAGTCCCACCAGAGTCAAGATTCTGTGAATCTTAATATTGCTTCCTAAAGTAAGGAATAAAACGGGCTCAATATGACCAACGGCCAAGAACAGAAAATAGGCAATAGTAAGGCATAAAAACGGGCAAATTTTTTTTAAAGTTTTGAACAAAGGTAAGGATATATTAAGGCATAAAAACGGTTGAAAAAGTTTTGAAACAGAGGCTAGGCATAAAAGTGGGCGAAAAAAATTCAAACGCCTAAAAACTGAGGTAAGGCGAAAGTAAGGCATAAAAACAGGCAAAAAAAATTTAAAAGTTTTAAACAGAGGTCAGGCTATAGTAAGGCATAAAAACGAGTGAAAAAGTTTTGAAACGGAGGTCAAGCATAAAAGTGGGCGAAAAAAATTCAAACGCCTAAAAACTCAGGTAATGCTAAAGTAAGGCATAAAAGTGGGCGAAAAAAATTAAAACGCCTCGAAATGGAGGTCATGCTATAGTAAGGCAAAAAAATTACCTAAAAAATTTCAAAAGTTTTGAAACGGAGATAAGGCGTTAGTATGACTTTTGTTGCTTTGATCGATCCTTTGATCTTTGAGAAGCAGATCATCAAAAAATTTTAGCAATTTAAAGACATAGGCTCTGTGGCGCAATGGATAGCGCATTGGACTTCTAGGTAGTGTTTCTAAGTAATTCAAAGGTTGTGGGTTCAAGTCCCACCAGAGTCAAGATTCTGTGAATCTTAATATTGCTTCCTAAAGTAAGGAATAAAACGGGCTAAATATGACCAACGGCCAAGAACAGAAAATAGGCAATAGTAAGGCATAAAAACGGGCAAATTTTTTTTTAAAGTTTTGAACAAAGGTAAGGATATATTAAGGCATAAAAACGGTTGAAAAAGTTTTGAAACAGAGGCTAGGCATAAAAGTGGGCGAAAAAAATTCAAACGCCTAAAAACTGAGGTAAGGCGAAAGTAAGGCATAAAAACAGGCAAAAAAAATTTAAAAGTTTTAAACAGAGGTCAGGCTATAGTAAGGCATAAAAACGAGTGAAAAAGTTTTGAAACGGAGGTCAAGCATAAAAGTGGGCGAAAAAAATTCAAACGCCTAAAAACTCAGGTAATGCTAAAGTAAGGCATAAAAGTGGGCGAAAAAAATTAAAACGCCTCGAAATGGAGGTCATGCTATAGTAAGGCAAAAAAATTACCTAAAAAATTTCAAAAGTTTTGAAACGGAGATAAGGCGTTAGTATGACTTTTGTTGCTTTGATCGATCCTTTGATCTTTGAGAAGCAGATCCTCAAAAAGATCCTCAAAAAGAATTTCAAGACATAGGCTCTGTGGCGCAATGGATAGCGCATTGGACTTCTAGGTAGTGTTTCTAAGTAATTCAAAGGTTGTGGGTTCAAGTCCCACCAGAGTCAAGATTCTGTGAATCTTTTTATTGCTTCCTAAAGTAAGGAATAAAACGGGCTCAATATGACCAACGGCCAAGAACAGAAAATAGGCTATAGTAAGGCATAAAAACGGGTGAAAAAGTTTTGAAACGGAGGTCAGGCATAAAAGTGGGCAAAAAAAATTCAAACGCCTTGAAATGGAGGTCGGGCTATAATAAGGCAAAAAAAACGAGCAAAAACATTTCAAAAGTTTCGAAATAAAGGTTAGGCATAAAAGTGGGCGAAAAAATTTCAAACACCTAAAAACTGTGGTTAGGCTATAGTAAGGCAAAAAACAGGTGAAAAAATTTTAAAAGTTTTAAACAGAGGTCAGACTATAGTAAGGCAAAAGAATGGGTGAAAAAGTTTTGAAACAGAGGCTAGGCATAAAAGTGGGCGAAAAAAATTAAAACGCCTCGAAATGGAAGTCATGCTATAGTAAGGCAAAAAAAATATCAAAAGTTTTGAAACGGAGATAAGGCGTTAGTATGACTTTTGTTGCTTTGATCGATCTTTTGATCTTTGAGAAGCAGATCATCAAAAAATTTTAAGAGTTTAAAGACATAGGCTCTGTGGCGCAATGGATAGCGCATTGGACTTCTAGGTAGTGTTTCTAAGTAATTCAAAGGTTGTGGGTTCAAGTCCCACCAGAGTCAAGATTCTGTGAATCTTTATATTACTTCCTAAAGTAAGGAATAAAACGGGCTCAATATGACCAACGGCCAAGAACAGAAAATAGGCAATAGTAAGGCATAAAAACGGGCAAATTTTTTTTTAAAGTTTTGAACAAAGGTAAGGATATATTAAGGCATAAAAACGGTTGAAAAAGTTTTGAAACAGAGGCTAGGCATAAAAGTGGGCGAAAAAAATTCAAACGCCTAAAAACTGAGGTAAGGCGAAAGTAAGGCATAAAAACAGGCAAAAAAAATTTAAAAGTTTTAAACAGAGGTCAGGCTATAGTAAGGCATAAAAACGAGTGAAAAAGTTTTGAAACGGAGGTCAAGCATAAAAGTGGGCGAAAAAAATTCAAACGCCTAAAAACTGAGGTAAGGCTAAAGTAAGGCATAAAAGTGGGCGAAAAAAATTAAAACGCCTCGAAATGGAGGTCATGCTATAGTAAGGCAAAAAAATTACCTAAAAAATTTCAAAAGTTTTGAAACGGAGATAAGGCGTTAGTATGACTTTTGTTGCTTTGATCGATCTTTTGATCTTTGAGAAGCAGATCCTCAAAAAGATCCTCAAAAAGAATTTCAAGACATAGGCTCTGTGGTGCAATGGATAGCGCATTGGACTTCTAGGTAGTGTTTCTAAGTAATTCAAAGGTTGTGGGTTCAAGTCCCACCAGAGTCAAGACTCTGTGAATCTTTTTATTGCTTCCTAAAGTAAGGAATAAAACGGGCTCAATATGACCAACTACCAAGAACAGAAAATAGGCAATAGTAAGGCATAAAAACGGGCAAAATTTTTTTTAAAGTTTTGAACAAAGGTAAGGCTAAAGTAAGTAGTAAGGCATAAAAACGGGTGACAAAGTTTTGAAACAGAGGCTAGGCATAAAAGTGGGCGAAAAAAATTCAAACGCCTAAAAACTGAGGTAAGGCGAAAGTATGGCATAAAAACAGGCAAAAATTTTTTTAAAGTTTTAAACAGAGGTCAGGCTATAGTAAGGCATAAAAACGAGTGAAAAAGTTTTGAAACGGAGGTCAAGCATAAAAGTGGGCGAAAAAAATTAAAACGCCTTGAAATGGAGGTCGGGCTATAATAAGGCAAAAAAAACGAGCAAAAACATTTCAAAAGTTTCGAAATAAAGGTTAGGCATAAAAGTGGGCGAAAAAATTTCAAACACCTAAAAACTGTGGTTAGGCTATAGTAAGGCAAAAAACAGGTGAAAAAATTTTAAAAGTTTTAAACAGAGGTCAGACTATAGTAAGGCAAAAGAATGGGTGAAAAAGTTTTGAAACAGAGGCTAGGCATAAAAGTGGGTGAAAAAAATTAAAACGCCTCGAAATGGAAGTCATGCTATAGTAAGGCAAAAAAAACATCAAAAGTTTTGAAACGGAGATAAGGAGTTAGTATGACTTTTGTTGCTTTGATCGATCTTTTGATCTTTGAGAAGCAGATCATCAAAAAATTTTAGCAATTTAAAGACATAGGCTCTGTGGCGCAATGGATAGCGCATTGGACTTCTAGGTAGTGTTTCTAAGTAATTCAAAGGTTGTGGGTTCAAGTCCCACCAGAGTCAAGATTCTGTGAATCTTTATATTGCTTCCTAAAGTAAGGAATAAAACGGGCTCAATATGACCAACGGCCAAGAACAGAAAATAGGCAATAGTAAGGCATAAAAACGGGCAAATTTTTTTTTAAAGTTTTGAACAAAGGTAAGGATATATTAAGGCATAAAAACGGTTGAAAAAGTTTTGAAACAGAGGCTAGGCATAAAAGTGGGCGAAAAAAATTCAAACGCCTAAAAACTGAGGTAAGGCGAAAGTAAGGCATAAAAACAGGCAAAAAAAATTTAAAAGTTTTAAACAGAGGTCAGGCTATAGTAAGGCATAAAAACGAGTGAAAAAGTTTTGAAACAGAGGCTAGGCATAAAAGTGGGCGAAAAAAATTCAAACGCCTAAAAACTGAGGTAAGGCTAAAGTAAGGCATAAAAGTGGGCGAAAAAAATTAAAACGCCTCGAAATGGAGGTCATGCTATAGTAAGGCAAAAAAATTACCTAAAAAATTTCAAAAGTTTTGAAACGGAGATAAGGCGTTAGTATGACTTTTGTTGCTTTGATCGAGCCTTTGATCTTTGAGAAGCAGATCCTCAAAAAGATCCTCAAAAAGAATTTCAAGACATAGGCTCTGTGGCGCAATGGCTAGCGCATTGGACTTCTAGGTAGTGTTTCTAAGAAATTCAAAGGTTGTGGGTTCAAGTCCCACCAGAGTCAAGATTCTGTGAATCTTTATATTGCTTCCTAAAGTAAGGAATAAAACGGGCTCAATATGACCAACGGCCAAGAACAGAAAAAAGGAAATAGTAAGGCATAAAAACGGGCAAATTTTTTTTAAAAGTTTTGAACAAAGGTAAGGCTAAAGTAAGTAGTAAGGCATAAAAACGGGTGACAAAGTTTTGAAACAGAGGCTAGGCATAAAAGTGGGCGAAAAAAATTCAAACGCCTAAAAACTGAGGTAAGGCGAAAGTAAGGCATAAAAACAGGCAAAAAAAATTTAAAAGTTTTAAACAGAGGTCAGGCTATAGTAAGGCATAAAAACGAGTGAAAAAGTTTTGAAACGGAGGTCAAGCATAAAAGTGGGCGAAAAAAATTCAAACGCCTAAAAACTGAGGTAAGGCGAAAGTAAGGCATAAAAGTGGGCGAAAAAAATTAAAACTCCTCGAAATGGAGGTCGGGCTATAATAAGGCAAAAAAAATGAGCGAAAACATTTCAAAAGTTTCGAAATAAAGGTTAGGCATAAAAGTGGGCGAAAAAATTTCCAACACCTAAAAACTGTGGTTAGGCTATAGTAAGGCAAAAAACAGGTGAAAATTTTTTAAAAGTTTTAAACAGAGGTCAGGCTATAGTAAGGCAAAAGAATGGGTGAAAAAGTTTTGAAACAGAGGCTAGGCATAAAAGTGGGCGAAAAAATTAAAACGACTCGAAATGGAGGTCATGCTATAGTAAGGCAAAAAAATTACCTAAAAAATTTCAAAAGTTTTGAAACGGAGATAAGGCGTTAGTAAGACTTTTGTTGCTTTGATCGATCTTTTGATCTTTGAGAAGCAGATCCTCAAAAAAATTTAAGAATCCCATGACAGGCTTTGTGGCGCAATGGAAAGCGCGTTGGACTTCTAGGTACTGTTTCTAAGTAATTCAAAGGTTGTGGGTTCAAGTCCCACCAGAGTCAAGATTCTGTGAATCTTTTTATTGCTTCCTAAAGAAAGGAATAAAATGGGCTAAATATGACCAACGGCCAAGAACGGAAAATAGGCTATAGAAAGGCATAAAAACAGGTGAAAAAGTTTTGAAACGGAGGTCAGGCATAAAAGTGGGCAAAAAAATTTCAAACGCCTTGAAATGGAGGTCGGGCTATAATAAGGCAAAAAAAACGAGCGAAAACATTTCAAAAGTTTCGAAATAAAGGATAGGCATAAAAGTGGGCGAAAAAATTTCAAACACCTAAAAACTGTGGTTAGGCTATAGTAAGGCAAAAAACAGGCGAAAAAATTTTGAAAGTTTTAAACAGAGGTCAGGCTATAGTAAGGCAAAAGAACGGGTGAAAAAGTTTTGAAACAGAGGCTAGGCATAAAAGTGGGCGAAAAAAAATTAAAACGCCTCGAAATGGAGGTCATGCTATAGTAAGGCAAAAAAATTAGCTAAAAAATTTCAAAAGTTTTGAAACGGAGATAAGGCGTTAGTAAGACTTTTGTTGCTTTGATCGATCTTTTGATCTTTGAGAAGCAGATCCTCAAAAAAATTTAACACTCTCATGACATAGGCTCTGTGGCGCAATGGATAGCGCATTGGACATCTAAGTAGTGTTTCTAAGCAATTCAAAGGTTGTGGGTGCAAGTCCTACCAGAGTCAAGATTCTGTGAATCTTTTTATTGCGTAAGGAACAAAATGGGCTAAATATGACCAACGGAAAATAGGCTATAGTAAGGCATAAAAACAGGTGAAAAAGTTTTGAAATGGAGGTGAGGCATAAAAGTGGGCGAAAAAAATTCAAACGCCTAAAAACTGAGGTAAGGCTAAAGGAAGGCATAAAAACAGACGAATTTTTTTTTAAAGTTTTAAACAGAGTTAAGGCTTTAGTATGGCAAAAAAATGGGCGAAAAAAATTCAAACGCCTCGAAATGGAAGTCAGGCTACAGTAAGGCAAAAAAACGAGCGAAAACATTTCAAAAGTTTCGAAATAGAGGTTAGGCATGAAAGTGGGCGAAAAAATTTCAAACACCTAAAAACTGAGATGAGGCTAAAGTAAGGCATAAAAATGGGGGAAAAAAAATTCAAACACCTAAAAACTGAGGTAAGATTAAAGTAAGGCATAATAAAGGGGGAAAAAAATTTAAATGCCTCGAAATGGAGGTAAGGCTATTGTAAGGCAAAAAACAGGCGAAAATTTTTTAAAAGTTTCAAACAAAGGTAAGACTATAGTAAGGCATAAAAACAGGTAAAAAAAATTTCAAAAGTTTCTAAACAGAGAAAAGGTGTTAGTGAGGCTTTTGTAGCTTTGATCGAGCTTTTGATCTTTGAGGAGCAGATCCACAGAAAAAAATCTAAGTATCACATGACATAGGCTTTGTGGCGCAATAGATAGCACATTGGACTTCTAGGTAGTGTTTGTAAGTATTTCAAAGGCTGTGGGTTCAAGTCCCACCAGAGCCAAGATTCTGTGACTCTTTTTAATGCTTCTTAAAGTAAGGAATAAAACAGGTGAAATATGACCAACAGCCAAGAACAAAGATTAGGCTATAGTAGGGCATAAAAATGGGTGAAAAAGTTTTGAAACGGAAGTTAGGCATAAAAATGGACGAAAAAAATTCAAACACCTAAAAACTGAGGTAAGGCTATAAAAAGGCATAAAAATGGGCAAAAAAAATGAAAATGCCTTGAAATGGAGGTAAGGCTATAGTAAGGCAAAAAACACGCGAAAGATGACCAACGGCCAAGAACAAAAAGTAGGCTATAGAAAGGCATAAAAACGGGTTCAAAATTTTCAAAAGTTTTGAAACGGAGATAAGGCGTTAGTAAGGCTTTTGTAGCTTTGATCGATCTCTTGATCTTTGAGGAGCAGATCCTCAAAAAAAGCTCTGTTTAGCTTCTGAGATGAAATGTGGGTGTTTTTCAAATTTTTCATGCCTTACTTATTTCACCACAGTTTAAGTGTGCTCATGATATTTGCACTAGCTTCCAATTTTTTTTTTTTCAATTTTTATGCCAAGTTATTATTATAGCCTTATATATATTATATATTAAAAAAAAAAAAAAAAAACATTTATATATATATAACCTTATCTCACGGGGGAAAAAATCAAAAATGTTTATATTCTTATGACTTACTATAGCCTTATCTCAGAAAAAAAATCCCAAATTCTTCCATTGTTATGTCTTATTATTCCCTTATCTTAGAAAAAATGTTCCCCCCCCTCATTTTTATACTTTACTATAGCAGACAATATGTATCATTTCCTAAACAGCTTGCCATAAACATTCATACATTTATTTTTCTTTACATATATTTACAAATGTATTTTGGACAAAGCACCATTCAGTATTTTTGTTCACATTAAATAAAACATCTTTAACCACAAAATATTTCATTAAATTAGTGATATTTATACATAGATATTAACATAAAATGCTGTGGCCAAAGTATTTCGGCAGTAAATCATATTTTAAAAGCGTCTTATTTTAACAATAACTGATTAGTTTGTTGTATAAAATGCTCCTGTTTAGTTAAAGGAGTAAAACCTAATGTTTTTATTTCATTATTAACATTAACCTTCGCTAAATTCACTCACCTTTACAGGATTAAACACACCCGAATCATTAACGACTGAAATAAAGGCGTCAAATATGCCAAATCAACGATAAAACAACACAGTTTTAACGACCTACAGCTGGTGAACGTAGAAGCTAACAGGCTACATGCTAACCAAGCAGACGGAAGCCGATAGAGGACAAACCGGGACAAGCGCGATTTGACGTTCGGGTTTTAAAGCCGTAATAAATGATATAAAAGAAGAATTACACATTTAATAAATGTTTATTCATGCTATATGTAAAAATTTGTATCACCCTCTTTTAAAAATATGAAATGTATAAAAAATTATAAAATGATATCTATGCATTATAATCTAAGAAAATATACAATAAGAAAATGTTCAGCATTATGTTATGTATTTTATTATATATGTTTACTTGTTAAATATTTTATTGTGTCTGTGTATTAATTAATTATTTAATTTAATAATAAATACAATAAGAAAAAATACCACTGAACGTTGTCTCCACTCTTTTTATTTCATTTAATGCGTTATTTCCATTTTTTTTGCTCCTGTTAAAATTTCTGTCACTTTGAAGTTAAAACTTTAACATTCCTGCTCAGATAAACCAAACGATTTGAAATTAAATATTTTCAGTTGGCATCAAAAAGGAATGAGAAATGTGACTTATATCAGCATAACTTGAATTTGATTTATTTTCATTCAGTATTTTTGTCTTTCTGTGAATAAAATACCAAGTGTGCATGTGAAAGCTGCACTTTTTAATGGTATTTTTAATTAATATAATTGACTGACAGGCAGATTAGTTTTTATTTTAAAACTAAAAACAATTATAGCT
>NW_021144848.1:3131552-3216552 GCF_900634775.1 Gouania willdenowi
CGGAGCGCGAGCAGCTGGCCTCGATGGTCCGGCTGAGCCCGAACCAGGTGAAGATCTGGTTCCAGAACCACCGCTACAAGCTGAAGAGGGCCCGGGCGGAGCTGCGGCTGCTGCCGCCGCGGGGCGTCGCTTTCCCGGCCCTGCTGTCCTGCAGTGAGCGGCTCTCCGCCACCCTGCGCTCCGGCCTCAGCCTGCCTCTGTGCGCCCTGGGCCCCCTCAGTGGCCCCCTCAGTCCGCTGCTGGCGCCCTACGGCCCGGAGCAGCTCCCGGGGCTGCACGTGTGTCCGTGGAGCTGGTGACGGAAGGTGAACCATGGAGGTAGATTTATGGTTTTATTAATAAATTATAGAATTTAAAAAAAATGGAAAATCATGTAAATAATAAAAATAAAATATTTTCAATCAAAAAAAAAAAAAATCACAAATAAATATTTTTTTAAAAAAAAAGTGCTGAAATGCAAAAATAATCTGTGACCTCATGCATTTGAACACTTTTTATTTGATTGAAAATGTTTTTTTCTGATTGAAGTGATTTATTTTTTATTTTTATTGAAATGGTTTTTTTTTATTGAATTTTCTTTTATTGAGTTTTTCTTTTATTGAGTTTTTCTTTAATTTAAATGATATTTTATTGAAGTGATCTTTTTTGTATTTGGGTCATATTATGGGTCGTACATTTGTGTCTTTATTATTCAATAAAAAATAAAACATTTCAATCAAAGAAAAAAAGTATTTGAACGCAATAAATATTTGATCCCCAAAAATTTTGAAAAAAGTTTTGAAGCCCTTTTTTTATTGAATAATAAAGACATAAATGTACTCCATAAACCTGCACCATGCACAGAGAAATTATATTGTTTTTTTTTTATCCAAACTTAACTCTATATTAACTTTAAAAAGAAAAATAGAAAAGTGAAATATTTTGCTCAATGAGTTGCTAAATGTTACAGGGATTTGCACACATTAATCCTTTTTACATTTTTACTAAAAAATTACCTCAAATTTTGTTCTTCTTTATTGTTTCTAACAGAAATTTATCTTTGCGTTTGCAGCTTCAAAAAAACAAAATCACTTTGAGTCTTTAGTTCTCCTAAAGCTTTCAGAAAAGCCTCAAAATTAAATTACTTATGGTTTTAGGTCATTTTTTAAATCCTTTTTAAAATGAAATAAATAAATAAATGAATAAAATTAGAACAAAAAAAACTTTTAAAATGTAAAAATTTAAACAAATCTATTTTATCCAAATCCTCGTTTGGTTTTTAAACATTTTCACAAATAAATGGAAAAAATAGGAGAAGCTTACAAATGAAATGACTATTTTGTTTTTGGGTAATTTTTAATCATTAAAAAATAAATAAATAAATAAACAGAAAAAATTTAATTTAAATTAAAAAAAAAAAAAGTTTTATTTAAAGTTATTAGTTCCTTAAAAATAAATAAATGTATGAAAATCATGAGTACAGTGTTACCTTTATAGGGATTTGTGTCTTTTGCATGTTCTCCTAAAAGTTCAAGAACAACATTAAAATGAAATCAGTTTTATTCCTTCATATATATATATATATATATATATATATATATATATATATATATATATATATATATATATATATAATATTTTTAGTTTCCAAATGCCTAACTTTATCTCATTAGCAGCTTTAAATAAATGAATTCCCACCAGAATGAAAGATCTTATTCCCTTTATTCCTAATTCACGACCAGCGGCCGTCTTTGGGTCACGAGCCACATGTTGAGAACCTCCTTACACAGTGTTTTCTCAATTAAAATGTGTTTTCTTTGTCTCTGTTCAGCTTAAAATGTGATCGTGGAGGTTTGATGTCCAGGTACGACTCGTCTAAAACTACTTCCTGTGAGGATCTGACATGAAACCAAACCTTCTGTTTGTTGTTTATTTGTGTCGTTGTTGTTTTTGCTGCTGTTCATTGTTTTTAAAAATCTATTTATATATTGTTGACGTCACTTGGTTTGTAATAAATTATTTATGAGCATAAAAAAACTTTGTGGCTTTTTCCTTCAACACAAAAAACAGAAACATTTACATTTTAATTTGAGCAAAAAAAAAAAAAAAAAAAAAAAAAATTCAGAACCTTTAGGTTTAATCTTTATGTTGAAATGTAAGTTTTTAGGACGTATTGTTCACTTTTAAAACTTTTAATCCTAAATCACACAAACACATCAATAAGCCTTTTTTTGGTCGTTTTTTTACTTAATTTTCTCTGCAAAACCTTATTTTTTGACAGCATTACTTCCTGCGTGTGACTTTATTGCAACCTTTTTATTTTTGTACACTTCACCAATATAATAGATTTAAAAAATAATAATAATCACAGAAAAATCTGAAAATCCAAAATTTTGCCTTTAACTCATCAACACTTTCACAATTTCTAATTCAAATTCTAAATAAGTATTTGTGTGTTTTTGGAGGAATTTTGTTGTTGATTTGTGTGTGTTATTGTCATTGTGTGTGTTTTTGTTTGTTTTTTTTAATATTAGGGAGTTTCACTTATTTTGTGTGTTTTTGTTGTCATTCTGACTTGTTTGTGTGTATTTTTCTGACATACTGTGAATGTTTTGTTGTTGTTTTGTGTGCATTATTGTCAGTTTTGTGCATTTGTGTTTTCCTTTTGTTTATTTTTCTGTAATTTTATGTATTTTTCTGTAATTTTATGTATTTTTCTGTAATTTTATGTATTTTTCTGTAATTCTGAACGTTTTCCCCAGAATATTTTGTCTAGTTTTGCTCTTTTTTTGTGTGTCTTTAATCTCTAACATATACTCAAAGCCACTGGTTTAGGAGGTCGCAGAGGTTTAGAAAACGTGTTTGTGACGTTCAGTGGGATCGTTTTCCTTCCAGTGTGTGTGAGTTATTCTGAGCTTTATGATGATCTAAAAGCTCAAAGTGAAGCTTTAATCCAGAGGAAACGTTGCACATTTGATGCTCGGTTGATTCTGTGTGACGTGAAACAACAGGATTAACGATTTCATTCAGCAGTGACTGACAAAGAGCACAAAGACCCCCGAGTGTGTGTGTGTGTGTGTGTGTGTGTGTGTGTGTGTGTGTGTGTGTGTGTGTGTGTGTGTGTGTGTGTGTGTGTGTGTGTGTGTGTGTGTGTGTATGTGTGTGTGTGTGTATGTGTGTGTGTGAGGTCAAAGGTCAGCTCATCTTAGCTCAGAGATGTGATAATGCGTCACCTGCTGCTGGGAAAGAGCAGAGGAAGGTTTTTAAAGCCCAATCTGTTGTTTTCAGGCTCATTTGAACACGTTTAGGTTGATTTAACGACTCGCTCTGACAGAGGGAGTCACACATTCAGTCGTCTCTGTTTCATCAGATCCACCAGCGAACAAACAAAGACTCAATTTCAATTCCAGCAAGTTCACTTTGTCATTTAAAAAATAATATATTCAGGTTTCTATGAATCTGTGATAACCACATTTATTTATTTATTCATCTGAATAATATCCACAGTTATCCAGGAAGTTTATTATTATTATTATAGTCATCTTAAAGATAGAAATCCTGGTTTTGATCACGAATAAAATGGTTCAAAGTGACCAAAAATGGTGGAAAAGGTGGTGAAATGCGATTTTAAAAACCACAGATATTGGTTAAAAGTTGCAAATTAGAGTGGATAAAAACAGACAGAAAAAGCGGTAAAAAATTGTTCAAAGTATCAATATTAGAAAAATTAATGAGAATAATTATGAATCTGGCGACCCCTCCCAGTGTCTCACAACCCCAAGGTTGAGAACCAGTGATTCAGACAATTTTTTATTTTATTTTATTTTTTAAAACAAAGTACTCAGAATAAATGAAACCTTAAAATATTATTTAAAAAAAACCAAAAAAAAAAACAAAAACCACTAAATTAACATTACCGGAATTAATACGCAAAAGTCAAGGACACATCAAAGCGATGAGCAGATGCCTCTAAAGAAGGCTGACAGTTGACTGAGAAAATCTGACCCATTGATTATTAACCAATGGGTTACACATATTTAACCTTAAACAGAAACATAATTTACAGTTGAATAAAATACAAAATAAATTAAATAACATTTTAAACACAGGCCAATATTATCTGATATTATTATCATTATTATTTTAGTTTTTGCTGATATTGGATCAATATCTAAAATCAATACCCTTACATGACACTGCTAGTTATTTCCCATCATCATGGATAAATCAGGGGCCTTATTTAGTCACTAAATATTAAAGGTAAAACATTTTAAAAACTAAAATTAATGTGAAATAATTAATGAAAACAAACATCGTTAAAAAGTATTATTTAACTGAACTAAAGAATGATTTAATAAATGTTCAAACAGTCTGTAACTATCGATGATGTGTATTTAGCTTTTATGATGTGAGTTCATTGTAAAAAAAAAAAAAGAAAGAAAGAAAGAAATTGAATAAAAATTGATATGAATAAATGATGAACAAATTATTTTAATATAACGGCTATTCATGTTTTTTTTAAATGTTTTTAATTTTGCACAACTATTTGTTTTATAATTTTTTAAATTCAGTGAAATATTCTCAGCACTAACATTTCTCTAATTGCTATTTATTAATTATTATTTATTTAAATGAGAGAAATAGAAGAAATACTACCATTTAATATTAAAACAAATGAGACTTTATATATGAGATGTTTTCTTACAGAAAGAAAATGTAAAAACTTAGTAAACATGAATTATTATTATTATTATTATTATAATTATTATTATTATATAAGAAAGTTTGTCCAGTTAAACCACGTGTTGCTGTTCTACAAACATCCAGTAGGTGGCAGCAGAAGCTCATAGAATCACATGATTCTGATATATCACTAAGAACATTCACAATATTATAGAAAAATACGCAAACCTATTCCAAAAGCACATTAGTCAACTACAAAACTACACAAAATAACTGTAATACACAAAACGAAGACAAAAATGCACAAAAATAACATCAAACACACAAAACGACTAAAAATATGCATCTATAACAAAAAAGTCTCAAATATATACAAATTTACAGAAAAATACACAAAATGACAACAAAACACCAAAATATATAAAATGACGACAAAAATGTACAAAACTAACTAGAAATTGTACAAAACAATAAAAAAATACATATAAACGACATAGAAATTTACCAAAAAATACACAAAATTACTTAAAAATATACAAAAATTACACCAAAGCACAACAAAAATATATTAAATGACAACAGAAATGTACAGAACTAACTAAAAATTGAACAAGGCAACTAAATGCTGACGTGAATGTTGATCACGTTTGTGGCCCCGCCCACTGTGAGAAAAGATGTCTAATGTTTGCTCTACAATAAAAAAAAAACAATAAAAGAATAAATTAAAAGTTTTACTTCATCCTGAATGAATTCAAGGCTGTTGGAAATAAAACGTCACTGTGTCTAAATATAAATGTGTGTAAGCTTAACATCGCGATTCTTTAATGAATTATACACATTTATAGTAAATGCATGAGTGAGTTTATCATTTTAAAACCTTCTGTGCAGCAGAACAAAGCGGCCACGTGGTGGCGCTGCAGCGTCTGTTTGAGTTCAAACTTTCTGTGACGAAAACAAGATCACGTGACAGCAAAAAGCAATATACCGATAATAATTACATTAGAATTAAGACCTATTATTCATTTTTAATCATTATGTTATGTATTTTTCTGTCGTTCTGTGTTTTTTTGTTGGTTTTTTTTGTGTGTTTTTGTAGAAATCTTTATGTGTTATTGTCTTTTTGTGTGTTTATTTTTTGTATATTAATCATTTTGTGTGTTTTTTGTCCTGTAATTTCCCTGTGTGCGTATTTTTCCATAATTCTGTGTTTGTTTGTGTTTTTAGAGTCATTAATGTTGTTGTGATATGAAATATCAATGTACCAATAATATTTACATTAAAATTAATATGTATGATTTATTTTTAATCATCATCTTGTTCCTTGTTCCTTGTAACTCAACAGTTAACAAGATTTAAAATTAATTAAACAATATTAGGACACAGTAGTGTGACGGTTTATTAGAAAGAATAAAAACTTTGCTAAAATATTCAAAGACTGCTAAAAAGAAACTGTTAAAGAATAAATAACTAAATAAAAACTCTTGTTTTCTTTAACTTTAGAACATTTGGGTTTAAAACCATTAAAGCCGCAATGTTTTATTTATTAGTATTATTTATGTTTGTTTTTTAATTAACATATAATTATATATTTTTTAATAATATTTAAATAGTTTCTGTTTACTTTCATTATATTTAGTTTGGTTTTGTATTATTATCTAGTTTCACTTTGACCTTTTTTTTCTCCTCTTGGTTTGGAAGCTTTCCCCGCTTTTATTTTGTAAATTCCGGCACTTCCTGCAAAGCGGTTTTTTTTTTTTTTTTTTTTTTTTGCAAAGTGTTAAAGTGAATCTCGGAGATGTGTGACCTTTGACCTTTTACTGCTGCACTGTGAAGCAAAACTTCATAAACGGAAAAATAAAGTAGAGAAGTGTGGGTGGATGGAGAATAAAGTTTGGAGTTGTTAGTAGAACATGAGCTGAGGTGCAGATAAAGCCAAGTCACTCTCTGGATAATGTAGAGATGATGAACGGGGGTCAGAGGGGGCGTGTTCATCAAAGAACTCCAAACTTTATTCTCCACCCACCCACACTTCTCTATAAGCCTCTGACATCACAGCACACACTGAGTCACACCATAAAACATCTGACCACAAACATCACAATGTTCCACCACTTCACAGTCACTGAGTGAATTATGAACGTAACTAATCACTATAAGAACACCACCGGCAACAGAGAAGCCCCGCCCCTAAACGCACTCCCTTCCCAACTTGTTCGGACACACGTCCTGAGCATCTTCGACGCTGGTGACAAGCGTCTGATTTGATGAGCACAAGCGTGTTTGGTGTGAACGCAGCGTTAAGTCCGTCAGAATCAATGGATTTGAATCTTCCAGGAACTATCTCTCTCTAAACGACTGTGGTTTGAACCATAGACTAAACGTGTGGACGTGGCTGTAAGGAGGGCTCTGATTGGTCAGAAGTGTCTGCTCTGATTTCTGGTTCCATCAGTGATGATGAGGAGCCACGTGTGGCTCGAGAGCCGCTGAGATGAGATTCATTTGCTGTAAAATCTTTGTTTTAGGAGCAGGTGGTCTGATCATTGCACCCCCCCCCCCATACCCCCCCCCTCCCATCATCCTCCTCTTCACATTCTCAGACTGAGACTCTGAGAGGAGCCGGATTAGAGTAAAATAGAGGACACACACACACACACACACACACACACACACACACACACACACACACACACACACACACACACACACACACACACACACACACACACACACACACACACACACACACACACACACACACACACACACACACACACACACACGGTTAATACCTTAAAGTTAAAAGTGCTGATTGATTAATTGATTAATCAATGATTAAATGGTTGGTACGTTAACATTTACAACCAATAAATCACAAATGTCTCACATTTATTTTTATTGCCAAAACAAACACTTGGTTTGTAATCGTACAATACGATATGTTGCCGATAATATCAGATATTTAGACAGAAAATATTAAAAACATGTTTAAACACAAACAGCATTAATTAGCATTAATTAACAGCATCAATACAAGGCACTAATAAAATAATCATTTATCAACAAAAATAATGATAATAAGAAATAGTGACAATAATGATGATATTTACAGTTTTTTTAGATTGCTTAAGCACGATTTCAAAACAGGGCCCGTGTTTTCAAAACACTACACAATTAGCTAAACACTACAGATCATTTGCATAATTAAACACTTGTAAAAACTATAAACTTCTTTTTAAAAACCACACTTTGTTACCATATGAAACACACACGTTTCACATTACTGTACTGTTTACATGAGTTACAGTCTGCTGTGATAAACCTAAAACACTTTTAACACTTCTACTTCCCTATGATTACAGTAGGCTACTATCAACAAAGTACTAATATTATGTCAATTCACCAAATACTACACAACACCAATGTTGCAGACTGAAGAAACTCATTTATTTATCAACACGCCCATAATGTTGACATGGAGATTCATATACTGAGACAAAATGTGACCAAAACAAACGAGACATGGTCTCTTCCTCTACTGTAACTGGATCTGGTCAGAGAATTTCATCTACATCACAGACAATGTCGTCATTAACAACACACCTTGAAACGTGTTGAACGATGAATCCACCCTTGCATTGCTGTTACCTCCATCTGGTCCCAGGCCTCCTCCATGGATTGGATGAGGGGTACCTCAGCCTGGAAACAGAGGTCATATACCTTCACCTCCATGACGAGAAAAACTCTTCTCTAGGGTTGAGGAATGGAGTGTATGGTGGAAGATATAAGAAATGTAGATGTTGCTGAAACCAGTTCTGAACCAGAGCAAAGACATATTGTTCTAGACAACAATGTATAGAATATGATCCATTTGATGCTGTTATGTTGTGCTATAGAATGTAAGTATGAGTGCTGTGTTGTACGGCCCATATGGGCATGGTGGTGGAGGAGCCCATTCTGTGTAATGGCTGCACAGAGTGTTATATTACCCCCACGTTGCCCTGGGACATTGACTATAGCCCTGTGGCCAATGATGTTTCTGACCCTCCTTTGTGTTCTCGTCAGGTTGAACTCAGCCTCATCTACATACATGAACTCATGCTGGATCTCCTCTCCATCCATTTGTAGAACTCTCTGAAGAACAGTATCAGGCAGTGTGTAGATCTAGTATAGATATTACAGTATAAGATTATGAGACAGTAAACATGATCACACTGCTAAAGTGAATACATATCTCTACATAATCATGTTACAGTCGTTTCATCCTTTCAGAATTGTGCTCCAAAGGCACTGGATAAATGATCTTCATTTGAATATGGTTCTTTTTTATGATGCGTGTCAGTGTTGATGTCCAGACCTGATGGACATTGTTGAATATGGTTATTATAATGTTAGCTTGGAGCTGATTGAGTGTTATTACATTGTTGGTTAAAACCATGTTTACTATCTCCCTCTCTTGCTGTTCTGTGAACATGGGAGGCCACTCCCCCTTGTCGTTCCTGACCCTCAATCCTATGTAGAAAAAAAAGAACAGTTTACAATACAAGTCATTTCACAGGAAACAGTAACAGAAGTGCTGATAGTGCATATATTACAGTACTGTAAGCAGTTACTGAAACATGCAGATGTTTTTGATATTTTTATAAAACCTATTTTCCAGTAGAAATGTTCTTATCACACGTGTTACTGTATATCAGCTTAGATGTGACTGTACTCACAGTCCAGCCTCCCTCAGCGTCAGGCAGTGGTTGATAACGTGGTCAACCAGTGTTGATCTCATTGGTCAGATTAGGTCCTCTTTGAGAACCTTCTTGTCTTCCTCTTCCTCTACCTCCAGCATGGCCTCCTTCTCTTCCTCTGTTGATTCCTCTTTCTCCTCCTGGGCCTCCTCTTTCTCCTTGTCCTCCTCCTCCTCCTCCTCGTCTTACTCTTTCTCTGACTCTTTCCATTGTGCTTGAAGACGATGAACTCACCTGCTGCTTTTTATAGGGCTTACACACCTGATTAGTGTGTCTACAATTAAACAAACCAATTGGTTGGACGGTGTGGTCATGTGACAGTCAGTGCTTTGGTTTTTAAGGAAGTGACTTCATGATAGATTTATGTGTGTAATGTATGTTAAGTGTGTTTAGTGTTTTAGAAATCACTGTGTAGAGTTTAGCAACAAGTGTGAGGTTAACAATGTGTTTATAGTTGTACAAATATGGGCTGATGTTTTACTTCTTCAGTGTAAGGTTTTACTAATAGTGTACGACTATTCATTTTAGTGTGGAAACAATAAAAAAAAACTGTAATAATAATAATAAAAAGATTCAGAGCTACTGAAAGGCTACAAAATGTGTCAAACAAGGTCCGTGGGCCAAATCTGGTCCTTAACATCATTGGTTCCCAAACATTTTAGGCTCTCGTCCTTTGTCTTATTTAAAGTCCTCCCTTTATGTACGACTAGAACATTTTACTTAGACAATTCCTAAAAACATCTACAGATCATAATGATGGAATTAATTAGTGATGACACACATTTTAAAGAATTTCATTTTGTTAATATGTGAAATTATTAGTATTTAATGCAGCGGTTCTCAACCTTTTTAAGATCGTGACTTCAATTTGATATCAAGAATTTCTGGCGACCACAAAGATGTTTTTTTCTATAATTAGTTTTTGATCATGTTTGAGCAGAATTTTTTTACTGAACTATAGATTCACAAAGTGAACATATAGAAATAAAGTTGTTTAAGATTTTGTCGTTTTAATAAAAAAATAAAAATAATTAAAAAATATAAAAATCTATCTTCATTTTTCAAAAATTTCAAGTGACCCCATTTAAACTCCAGGTGACCCCACATGAAGTCCCGACCCCAAGGTTGAAAAACCCTGATTTAGAGGCTCCTGAATAGAAATATTTCTATTGGTTTTTTATAGTTTCCAGTCATCTCATGCTTGCGGAGGAACCAACACTCTCTCTCTCTCTCTCTCTCTCTCTCTCTCTCTCTCTCTCTCTAGTACCCCTGTAATGCCATCATGTACCCCTAGGGGTACACGTACCTCCATTTGAGAAACACTCCTTTAGATTATCCACTGTGTTTCAGTGGAGAAAATAACAATAACAGAGCAAACATGAATTATTGTGTAGATTTATCAGTTCTTCCAAAAACACAAACTCATTATTTACACATAATTATTATATCACATGATGTCATTTAGAATTTAGAATTATTGAAAAAAAAACTCCCAAATCCTGCAATTTTTCTCAAATTATTCCACAACATTTCTCCAAATCAAATATAAATTGGTCTCAAAATGAAGGAAATTTAAAGTGAAGCTGAAATCTGTTAAACTATTAAATTATTAAACTAATAAATTATTAAACTAATAAACTATTAAATTATTAAACTATTAAACTATTAATCTGTTAAACTATTAGATTATTAAACTATTAAACTAATAAACCAATAAACTATTAAATTATTAAACTATTAAATTAATACATTACTAAACTAATAAACTAGCAAATTATTAAATTGTTAAACTATTTAACTAATAAATTATTAAACTATTAAACTAATAAACTAATAAATTATTTAACTATTAAACTGATAAACTATTAAATTATTAAACTAATAAACTAAGAAACTAATGAATTATTAAACTACTAAACTAATAAATTATTAAACTATCAAACTAATAAACTATTAAATTATTAAACTAGTAAACTATTAAACTGTTAAACTATTAAATTCTTAAACTATTAAACTAATAAACTATTAAATTATTAAATTATTAAATTATTAAATTATTAAATTATTAAATTATTAAATTATTAAATTATTAAACTATTAAACTATTAAACTATTAAATTATTAAACTAATAAACTAAGAAACTAATAAATTATTAAACTACTAAACTAATAAATTATTAAACTATCAAACTAATAAACTATTAAATTATTAAACTATTAAACTGTTAAACTATTAAATTCTTAAACTAATAAACTATTAAATTATTAAATTATTAAATTATTAAATTATTAAATTATTAAATTATTAAATTATTAAACTATTAAATTATTAAACTAATAAACTAATAAATTATTAAACTACTAAACTAATAAATTATTAAACTATCAAACTAATAAACTATTAAATTATTAAACTATTAAACTGTTAAACTATTAAATTTTTAAACTATTAAACTAATAAACTATTAAATTATTAAATTATTAAATTATTAAATTATTAAATTATTAAATTATTAAATTATTAAACTATTAAACTATTAAATTATTAAATTATTAAACTATGAAACTATGAAACTATTAAACTAATAAACTAATAAATTAATAAACTATTAAACTAATAAACTAATAAACTATTAAACTATTAAACTATTAAACTAATAAACTATTAAACTATTAAATTATTAAACTATTAAACTATTAAACTATTAAACTATTAAACTATTAAATTATTAAACTATTAAACTAATAAACTATTAAATTATGAAACTATTAAACTAATAAATTATGAAACTATTAAACTAACAAACTATTTAATTATTAAACTATTTAATTATTAAACTAATAAACATCCGTCCCTGAACTGAACTGATTGTGACAGCCTTATTAACCAACAAAAAACATTCAAATCGAATTCAAACTTTGGTCTAAAATCATGAGGAGACGCAGCAACAATAAATGTTTAAATCTTTTACTTTGTAACGATTTTTGATGTTTTTATTCACAGTTTAATCCATTAAAATCTATTCAACAGGAACTGATCGTCACTGATGAACTCATACACACCCCGCAGTAAGGAGACCTGTGATTGTTTTTTTTGTTTTAATTTAATTCCAACTTTATTTAAAACTAAATAAACACAATCTCATCATTTGCTTTAGAGCAGCAATTAAAACTAATCACTAAACAAAAAACTAAAATAACCTTTGATTCAGTAAAAAAGTCTACGCTTATATTTAGGAATTTATGGGAAAAAAAAAGTAAAAGTGTAAAGTAGCCTACTTAATAAATCCAATGATTAGAAGAAATACGCTTTTAAATAGAAATCATTTATTCTGCTCAGACAAAGGTTGTGACCCAGAGATTGAGAACCTCATGTGATTGGCTCCTTACATTTATTATTAATATATTTATATTAATGTAGAACTTTCCAGCACTTCAAACTGATAGATAGATAGATAGATAGATAGATAGATAGATAGATAGATAGATAGATAGATGAGTGGTGAGCGTTGCTCCGCCCCCCTTGTAGGCCCCTCCCCCACTCTCCCCCCGCGGGGGCCCCACTGCTCAGAGCTCGAGCCTCGGCAGAGCTGGACCGGACCGGACCGGACCACCATGTCCCTGAGCCCCAGGCACTCCACGCCCTTCTCGGTCACAGACATCCTGACCCCCATGGAGGACGCGTACCGCAGGTTCGGGGGGATGGAGGCCGCTTACCGGCAGCAAGGTCCCGGTACGCCTCCTCACCTTCATCACCATCATCACCTGTCCTCCTCTTCATCCTCCTCCTCTTCCTCCACAGCAGGGCCCTACCACGTGCCCCATGGGCCTCACGGGGCCCCGCAGTTTACCGGGAGCACCGGAGGATTCTGCAGCGGAGGCATCGGGTCAGCGGGGGAGCTTCAGTCCTACCCGGACCCCGTAAGGGCTGGAGGGCCACCGGCCACCGGCTGGTACGGGAACCACCCGGAGCCCCGGTACCCCACGAGTAAGAGCCGCGGCCCGGTGAAACTAATCTGGATTCATGTGAACTATTTAAATAATGATAATAAAATAAAACCCGAATTAAATCTGAAGTTATTCATTTAAAAAGTCAGAGAGAAAAAAACAACAACAAAAAAACAGGACAAAAACCTTAAAAACGAAATAAAAAAAACCAAAAGTGCCTTTAAAAAGTGAAAATAACGGACTGTGATTATGGAAAAGTTTGATAGACTGATGCTCTGCACGGTTTTTTATCTCATTAATTATTTTCATTTGGACTTTTAAAATGTTAAAGCGAAATTTAAACATTATTTTATACAATAAATATAAATATATAATAAATAAGATGTGATTTGTAAACGGAATTAAATTCTAAAACGTAAAAATGGACATCATATTTTAATTTAATCTTTAGTTACTTAACAAACAATATATATTTTCTATGCTTAATAAAAGTTCGTCTATACTCTCCTGATTAGTTGGAAAAACTTTTATTATTTAATGTTTAAAATCCACATTTATTAAATTTTTTATATGTTATTAAGGCCTTCATTAAATTCAATTTGTTCTTTTATTTGTATGTATTTCTGTGAGAATTATTCAGCACTTGTGATTCACAAAATGTTAATTTTTTTTTATTGCAAACCACACATTTTAGATTAATATTATGTCTCCATTTATAAAAATGGATTTCTGTTAGTTTACATAAAGCAAATAATACAAAGCTTAATTAATAGTAATTGTGGCCACATTTAAGAGTTGAATTATTCGAGATTTAAAAAAATGATTTTTGTACATGTTAATCTAATTTTGTCTCGCTTTATTCATTTCCAAAACATGAAAGGCCGATGTTTGTGGCTTTTTGTGTAAAAGTAAAATGTTATTTTAATGAAAAAAAGAGTTAAATTTAATCCATCCTGATTCCAAGAGCTGATGAATAATTAAAGGCGGTGAATAATTATGATGAATTAAATGTTTCGATAATTTAGGGGATCTACGACCTGAAATTTAAATTGTGCCAGTTCAAAAGCTTTTTTTAATTTGTTTCAAAATCCCTCGTATTAAACTCGAGGATTGCGGCCCAAATGCAGCCTTTCAACGCATTTAATCCCACACACGCAGAGAAAACAATAGTAGTTTCTCTGCTAATTATTATTATTATTATTATTATTATTATTATTATTAACCTAATAAATGACAGTTATTGAATAGTAAGTTATAGGAGATGCACAATTATTTCATATGAATGTTTGGCTTTTTTAAGAACTTAAACTGACCCAAATGTGGCCTCTGGACCATGTTTTAGTTTCTGATCACTTATTTAAAAAGTTCATTTTTTTATTTTAATCCTAACCCTATACAACAACAACAATAATAATAATAATAATAATAATAATAATAATAATAATAATAATAATAATAATAATTGTATACAAAAACTTGAAAAGAAGATACATTATTTGTTGTAAATATAAAAATCAGTTTCTTGTTACTCATTTAAAAAGTTGATATTAAGATTTTAACCCTAATAATAATAATAATAATAATAATAATAATAATAATAATAATAATAATAGTAGATAAATATTTGATAGTTTTGTGTTTTTTTCAGTCTCCAGATTGATGGGCGGCTCCGGGATCAACCTCCCCGGGATGATGAGCTCTCTCACCGGGATGGACCCCTCCGTTAAGTCGGTGGTGTCGCTGCACGGGGGTCCGCGGCGGAAGCGGCGCGTGCTCTTCTCGCAGGCCCAGGTGATGGAGCTCGAGCGCCGCTTCAAGCAGCAGCGGTACCTGTCCGCCCCGGAGCGCGAGCAGCTGGCCTCGCTCATCCACCTGAGCCCGAACCAGGTGAAGATCTGGTTCCAGAACCACCGCTACAAGCTCAAGCGCCAGGCCAAGGACAGCAAGGACACGGCCGCCGCGGGCCCGCGCCCCTCCTCCGTGCTCTCCTCTCGGACCGACACCGGCGGCTCGGCGGAGGCCTCAGCGGGGAACACCGCGACCTCCGCGGAGGAGCTGGAGGAGGATTTAGCGCCCAGTCCGCCCGTCGGCCTGCACACGCACGGGCACGCACACATCAGCATGACGCAGACGGACGCGGCGCTGATCGAGTACACGAACAGCGTGTTGGGAACCAACCTGGTGTACGGTAGGACGTGGTAGGAGGAGCTGGATTACAACCAGGACTTCTTCTTTATCCAAAATGCGCCACTTTGGTTCTCGTGCGTAAAAGTGCCACAACTTTTACGCACAGACTAACAAAAGACAATAGTGCGCGTGAGCCTCGGCCTGGATGTGATTTAATCTCACTTTTATTTTTTAACTTAAAGACTCACGGAAACGTTTCTACGGACGAGTCCGACAATCTTTGATTTGTTGTTTTTAATCCAATCAATAAACGATCACATTTTTATTTGGACGTGTTTTATTTATTTTATAATTGAGTATGAATGGCCTCGTTTTAAACTTGATTTAGGTTTTTCGTTTCAATTCGTATTTTTTAAAATATCCATTATGTATTAAACAGATTTTCGTTCATTTTAATCCAATTAATTAAAAAAAAGCTGCAAAACCTTAATTTATATAAAAATACAGAATAATTAAAATATCCAACATTGTTTTTTTGTCTTTAAAATAACCAAAAAATTAAAAAACCCAAACTTTTACATTATAAACATCAACTTTGCTGCAATTATCAGATTACTAAACAATCTTCGTTTTCTTTAAAAATTTAAATGTATGAAGACGTATTCATAAAAATCCAATAGTCGCGGAATATTCAAAACATGTAATTTCGAAGGTTTTTAAAGTGTTTAGGTTAATTTAGTGAATAATTTCATTTTAAATAAATACTAAAACAAGACCACATTTTTATTTGGACGCGTTTTATTTTGTATAGAAAATGTTTAGTTTTGTACATTTAAAAAAATGTTGCAATTATCAGGGGTGAACTTGGTTTAAACTTTGTATTAAAACCTTGATTTAAGTTTTTTGTTTCAATCGAAATTTGTATTTTTCATGTTTTTGTTAATCTTAATCTAATTGCAAAAAACAAGCAGCAAAACGTATATTTTATATATATATTAACATTACTGTACTAACATTTCCTCTAAAGATCTACATGGATTCAAACCTATTTTCGGAGGAAACTGGAATATTTTACCAATTTTAAATTTCTGTGGAAAATCCTCGACCTCATTTGTTTTCAATCCAAACAAATTATTTTTTTGGACATGCTTCTTTTTGTGGACAATTGACTTATTTTTAACATATTAAAATTTTTTACAATAAATTAGGGGCAACCTCATTTTTAAAAACTTTGTACATTTTGTATAAAAACCTTCATTAATTTTTTTGTTTCAATCAGAAATCAAAATGTTCAGGTTTTCAGTCATATTAATTTATAAAAACAAGCTGCATGAATTTGGGACAACTTTGTTTAAAACTTTTTGTATAAAAACCTTGATTTAAGTTTTTGGTTCCAATCCGAATGTAGTTTTCTTTCATATTAATATAATTAGTTTCTGTGGAAAATCCAAAACCCACTAAATATTCCAAGTACAATGTTGTTGTCATTTAGAAGGTTTTTAAAGTGTTTTGGTTAACTTAATGAATTATTTTGTTTTAAATTAAAAATAAAATTAACAAGACAAACCTTTTTGTTTACCGATTGCTGATAAATCTTTGATTTCATGTTTTAACAAAAAATCAACCCCCCCCCCAAAAAAAAGTTCAAGTTAAGACGAGTATTTATTGGAAAATTAACGCAAACATTCTAAAAACAAAAGAATATCAATTTCATTTATTATTTTTTTAGAAAATACATTAAAATATATTTTAATGCACAAAAATTCAGAAACTCAAAGCTGGCGAGTTAGATATGGATTTACCACCCACTTTTTTTTACTACTTTAATGTTTTATCATTAAAATTGTGTGAAAATCATATTTTATAAGACTGTATTTTCCTGACAGACGTAAAGTTCCCATAAGGTTCATGTCCACATTCATGAAATAACAACGTGAGTTTGTGAACTCATTAATAATAACAGAGACCCAAAGGAAGAAATGAATCAGACGGTAGTGGTTTATTCTTTATTTTTACTGTTTGTGTCAAACAGGATCGACTGGAGGGAATAAACAGCCATCATTACTTATAAAAATCATCCACTACACAAGTTGTGTTTTTTTTTGTCCAAAGTAGTAAAACGACACTGAAAACTCATTTTAAAGTACAATAAGACAACAGATTAAGAAAAAAAAATTTAAAAAAAATTAAACGATTCCATGCCACAAAGGCACAGTTCCTCTAAGGGGCGGGGCTTCAGTTCCAGTCATATCGGCGTGACGGTGGCGGCAGAGGAAACCCGCCTCGACCCGAACTGTAGGGCTGGAAGAAGAAAAGTGTGAGAAAATTGTGTGGTTTAAAGTTGGATTTATTCATTAATAAAGGACACTAAAGTGGAAAGAAAATGATTTCTATTTGCTAGAATCAACAAAACCGTTCACAGAAAACAGACGAAGATGAAATAAATGAGAAAAGTTTAGTTTTTTGGCCTTTTTGTTTTGTTCGAGTTCCTATTCTGCCTAGAAACAGGTGCTGAACTGATCCTATTGGATACATTTCACATCAGTGTTTTCAAATATTATTTTCTAAAAACACTTTCAATTTGAAATGTTTTTAGCCAATCAGGTGCGTCCGCTGAGGGAGCAGGTCTAACGTCTGCCTAGAAACAGAGTCTTGAGCTGATCCCATTGGAGAAAAACTTAAAATGTTTGTTTAAAAAAAAAACAGTGTTCTCCAACCAATCAGGTGCATCCTATTTAAATCTGCCTAGCAACAGTGAAGCGATATCATGCATTAAAGCATGACTTGAGTGATTGTTATTTACTGTATGTTTAGCTGTAGAACATCAGCGCTAATGCCAACAGGACACTTGCTTGTATTCGCAATGTTGCGACGTGTCTGAGGCGCTAACGCTAATGCTCACTGGATGCTAGCTTGTTTTTGCCATGCTACGGCGTGTCTAAGACTAATGGGACACTTGCTTGTATAGGCTATGTTACAGCATGTCTAAGGCGCCAACCGTAATGCTAACATGACAACGGCATGTCTATAGCGCTAATGTTAACAGGATGCTAGCTTGTATTTGCCATGTTATGTCATGTCTAAGGCGCTAACGCTAACAGGATGCTTGCCTTGGCCATGTTACGGCATGTTTGAGGCGCTAATGCTAACGTGACACTAGCTTGTATCGGCTATGTTACGGCATGTCTGAGGCGTTAATGCTAACGTGACGCTTGCTTGTATTGGCCATTATACGGTGTGTCTAAGGCACGAACATGACGCTACCTTGTATTAGCCATGTTACGGCCTGTCTGAGACGTTAACGTTAACATGACTAGCTTGTATTAGCCATGTTATGGTGAGTCTAATGCGCTTATGCCAACAGGACGCTTGCTTGTATTGGCCATGTCACGGCATGTTTGAGTCGCTAATGCTAACTTGACGCTTGTTTGTATTGGCCATGTTATGGCGTATCTAAGGCGCCAATGCTAATGTGAGGCTAGCTTGTATTAGCCATGTTGCTGAGAAGTTCACCTGACGCGGCGGCTGCGGCGCTCCACGGTTGTGCCAGTTGTCCCTCTGCTGGTCGAAGCGTTGCTGGTAGCTGCCGCTAGGCCCCGCCCCCCTGCGGCTCTGGTTTTGCTGATAGGCCCCTTGCTGCGACTGCATGGCGCGGTCCCAGCCTTGGGCTCCGCCTCTGAACTGTTGCTGCTGCGGCTGCAGAGGTCTAGACACACCATGGGAAAATGGTGTCAAACACGAGGCCCGGCAGCCATGAGCGGCCAACACAAAGCCTCACATGAACTGTATGTCAATCAGCAATAAAAAAAATTTTAAAAAAAACTTAAGATTAAAAATGTTTAGATTTGTAAATCATGTTTCCAAGGCCAAAGCAAAAAAAAAAAGCTTTCAAATTAATTTGTTCTCACAAGATGAAAAATAAACATTTTTACATGCTAAGCTAACCAAACATGTGGGACTGGTGGCTATATGTTAAGCTAACCTAAATATGTGGTACCGGTGGCTACGTACTAAGCTAAATTAACGTGTGGTACTGGTGGCTACATGCTAAGCTAACCAAACATGTGGGACTGCCTGCTACATACTTAGCTAACCCAACATGTGGGACTGGCTGCTACATGCTAAGCTAACCCAGACATGGGGGACTGGTGCCAACGAGTTAAGCTAACCAAACATGTAGGAGTGGTCGCTACATACTAACCAAACCCAACATATGGGACTGAACGCTACTTGCTAAGCTAACAACACATGCAGGACTAGTAGATACATGCTAAGCTAACCCAAATATGTGAGACTGGTTGCTACGTGCTAAGCTAACCAAACATGTGGGACTGGCGGCTACATGCTAAGCTAACCAATTATGTGGGAGCGGTTGCTACATCCAAATCTCGACCTTTTCAATAATAATTTCCGCAGCAAAAATATGTGAGTAAAATGTGTTATTTTAACTTTAACGATCACAAAAGCAAAAAAATTGCGTTTGTCTTTACTGGTTATTTTGGAGTCAGTTTTGTCTCCTATGACAGTGAAGTGAATGACTGTTGTAAAAAAGGCGGATTTCTCTTTGCGTCATAAATCAAAAGGGACTCAGGACATAATATGTTTAATTCCCAACGTGCGGTTTGAGGCCCTAACCTTCCTGACATTCCCATCGACGGGTGTTTGCTGAGGGATCGACTCGTCAACAACACAAAGCTCCAGTCCTTCAGGACCAGATGAAATAAACGCTCGTCACATATGGAGGATCTGCTGATGTGTATCCGTGTGGATATGAACGTGTTTGTGGAGACGTCCAGGCCCATCCCTCATTACTGAACCAAGTCACAGCTAGGCCCTAATCCCTCCTCCATCCCATTGAGTTAAAGAAACTGTTTCAGCTGCTGCTAATAACCGCTGACCTGCAGTGACACGATGTGAAACTGATCAGGACCAATCAACAGCCGCTGGGTACGTTAGCAATGCCTCATTAAGTAGCACTAATGTCCTCCACGCACATCTGATTATCAGCCACAGAATAAAATAAAAAATGTGAAGCTTATTGATAAACTCTTCTACTTTGTGTGACACATTCAGTGAACAATTACAAAGTGATTCCATCAGCTGAGGATTGTCTGACTGCAGGACAATCCTTTACACCGTGGGGAAATAATTTAGTCAAAGTACAGGATCAAAGCTTCACTGGTGTTTTGGTCAAAGTGGCGTCTGGTTTAATGACAAGTTTTATGGTTTAAGGAAGAGATCTACTATTTATAAGTCTGTAACAAATAACATTAGCAGATCATTTAACTGAATTGTTGCCGTTTTTTTTATTTACCTCTGATTGGATGGTTTGAGGACAAAATTTTAATAGTTTAACCCAACTTGCATGTTCTCACCTGGGAAACTGTTGGCGTTGGAAAGCGGGCGCCGCTCCCATCAGGCCGTGCTGTCGGGAATCTGTGGAGAACAAAAGAAGCTGAGTCGAGTGGCTGAGCTTCACGTTTCTCAAGAAGTCGAGACAATTGGAGGAATTTCAACGGGACTGAAACAGACTGAAAGCTCGGCAAAACCAGACCCACTTTAGTTTAAACACACGGTGTGGACAACAGGACGGTTTCACCTCATAGCGTTGGAGAAGCAGTGAGATTAACGTCACACACGCGGCTCATGTTTGTTCCAACTTCACATATAAAAACATTAATTCCTGTCCAGAACACAGAACCAATCAGTGAAGCTCGATGAGACGAGGACGAGACAAACTGTGGCGGGGGGTGGGGGTGGGGGGTGGGGGGGGGGGGGGGGGTAGCACCACATTAGCATTTTTTGTGGAGGGTAAAATAAAACACGCATTGAGCCGCAGCATTGTGGAAGCGTCGAGTGGCCGCCGCTGCTACCGCCGCTCCTTCACAAAGACCCACTCAACACAGAGAGAGAAAAGCTTCTTCCAGATCCACCGTTGCCACGGCGACGACCAGCTGTCGGCTCATTGGTCAGGCACAGTGCTGTGAGGATGAAGCTCAGCGTGGGTGATGGGAGACGGCAACGTTTACAAACCAGGACGTTCTTTAAAAGCTGCTTCATCAGCGTTTATAAACACCAGTCATTAATTAGTCCAGCAGCAGGATTTCTCATTGAACTGTTGTAGACGGCTTTGGAAGCTAACGTTCAAAAACTAAAAAAGAAGTTTAATCAATGACAAACTTTACTTTACCAACGTACGACATATGCATTTCTACTTTACCTAGTTACTTTATTACTTCTCTCCAGTCAGTTATTAACCTCCTTACTTAGGTTTTTTAACTTACCTACCTAGTTATTGAACTCCCTAACTTACTTAGTTACTTTACCTAAACAGTTAGTTGCAATCTCATTAACTTAGTTACTTAATTACTTCTTTCCTCAGTCAGTTACCCATCTTGTTACTTAGTTAATCATTTACTTACCTACCTAGTTAGATAGCTACCAACCTAGGTAGTTTGTTACTTACCTAGTTTGTTAGTTACCTACCTAGTTTGTTAGTTACCTACCTACCTACCTAGTTAGTTACCTACCTACCTACCTACCTACCTAGTTAGTTACCTACCTACCTACCTACCTACCTAGTTAGTTAGTTACCTACCTACCTACCTAGTTAGTTAGTTACCAACCTAGTTCGTTACCTACCTACCTACCTAGTTAGTTACCTACCTAGTTAGTTAGTTACCTACCTAGTTAGTTAGTTACCTACCTAGTTAGTTAGTTACCAACCTACCAACCTAGTTCGTTACCTACCTACCTACCTAGTTAGTTACCTACCTAGTTAGTTAGTTACCTACCTAGTTAGTTAGTTACCTACCTAGTTAGTTAGTTACCTACCTAACTTACTAAGTAGTGATCTCAGTAACCTAGTTATTTACTTTATTACTTATTTCCTCAGTCAGTTACCCAACTTGTTACTTGGTAAGTTTTTTTTTACTTACCTACCTAGTTACTTTATTAGGTAGTTACTTAGCTACCTGGCTACTTATTTTGTTACTTAGTTACCAAGTTGTGTGCATGCATAATTACTTGGTTGGTATTTAAGTAACTATGTAAATAAGTAACTAAGTAAGTTACAAAGTAGTAATCTAAGCAACCTAGTTATTTAACCAAGTGAATTATGAGGTTGTGAAAGGTAGGGTTTTAATTAACGGTCAGTGACTCAGACAGTCACTAGCCAATCACAGGAGGTATAAGCAAAGTGCTTTGTTAGCTAATGACTCAGCTAATACACCAAGCTCCAACAAATGAAAACAAGTTTAATTTAATTTACTTTACTTTAAAGTCTTTACCAAGTAGCAAGACTTTATCAAGCAGTTCAATATCTATTATTGTTTGAGTTCATTTTAGTTTACTTTCATGTTTTTCTGCATGTTTTTGGTCCATTTGTGCGCGTTTTGTCTATTTTCAGACCTGTTCTGTGTTTTTTTGAGACCTATTGTTATTTTTTCCTCAGCAGTAGATTTTCTCAGAATTTAAAGTCCCTTCATCCTGATCTCAAATTCTGTGATGTTTTAAATTAAACTACATTCTGTTAGTTCCTTTCCTAAGATTAAGTTAAATAACAGACGAGTAAAGGTAGTTAATTTATAGGTTAAAAAAGTCTAAAAAATAAATCTAAAATAAAATAGAAAAATTAAAATAAAATTAAATAAAGTCGAAAAACAAAAATAAATAATGCAAAAGTGCATAAAGTAAAAACCAATACATAAAAAGTAAAGTAACTAATAAAGTAAGTTTTTCCTGAAGTGTGTAGACAGATCCCTGCTGCTGTGGTCACATGATCATTTAGTGGTCAGATGAACACACTTGAAGTAGACCACCCAGTGAGCGCCATTATTCCTCCACAGCTCTTCTTCTGCTGTGTGAAAGGAGCCAATCAGCAGAGGACACCTGTCAATCTCTTTAATTAACAATGATCCGTGCGTGTATAGAGCGCCACAAAAGCCGCGGCAGGATTACGTCCTAACGCCAGGATTACAAACGTCTCTAAACAACTAAACGCGGCTCTTTAATTAATCCGCCCAGTGTTTGACACCAGCAGGACTGTAACTTCTTTAATGTGATGCACAAAGGCAGCGAGAGGCCGGATACTTCAGCAACTTATTGCTCCGTCTCACAGTGTGTGTGTGAGAGTTTGTGAGAGTGTATGTGTGTGCGTGAGAGAGTTTGTGTGTATGTGTGTGTGAGAGAGAGTGTGTGTATGTGCGTGTGTGTGAGAGTGTGTGCGTGCACATCAACATTTATTGGGTTTCTGATTATTTTAGGATGATTTTAGTTTTTTTGTTTCTGAACTGAACAGTTTGTACAGATTCTCCTCCTTATCCTCAGCCGATAAACAATAGAGATGTAATCAATATTAATAGAAAATAAGTGTGATAGAATGTAGGATAATTTCACTGAATCACTCATTAGACAGTATTATAACTATTGTGATTATTACACCAGAATATCCTGTAAGTACTGCTCTCAGTTATTAATGATTAAATAGCTTAATTATAGGAAATCAAAAAAGATATTTATCAACCATAACTTTACGTAACTCATTATCAGATAAAATAAACCACATTCAGCAGCAGTGGTTTATGTTAACTCATTGACTGCCAAAGACGTCTATAGACGTTAATTGTGTTTTTTTGGCTGCGGTTGCTAGGAGACAGGGTGACGAAGCTGTCCTGTGAATATCTAACTTGTACCATGATGTAGTGACCACTGGTGACATGTAGGTGGCAGCAGAGCACCTTTGGATGAGAGACCACCTGTGATGAGCAGAGCTCAGAGGGAGAGGAAAGGAGTTAATGAGACAGAAAATGGTGCTACAGAGTTGATGATGAAGTTCCCACCAGTTCACAGCAGCTCACACTCAACCACAGCATGTGTGGAACTGAGTGGAATATTGACAGTGTGGTGATGGTGAGAGAAAACGATCAAGAAACGGGTCAAACGGTGACACTCTGCATGTCCGGGATGAGAAGGAAGTTGTGTGTGGGGAGAATGACGGGGGAGAGACTTGAAGGAAACTCATGTGCTTTTTTAAAAATTATAAATGAGTAAATACATGCAAAAATTGCCCCATAATATGTTCTTAAAACATACCCTGCTGTTGGTTTCATGTCAGATGTTAGTTCTACACTGATTTATTCATTACAAACTTGCGCTGCACAATTTCTTTGATTAAGCATTTATTTAGTGTTTATATTTGTACATTTAATAGTTATTTTTTTTAAATAGAAGTTTTATACTTTTTTTCCCGTAGTTTTGTTGACCTCTTTAAATGTTTTGGATTATGTTTAAAATAAAACTATTTAAATGCAGCCTTTTTTCTTCTGGTCCTTATTTTGAATAGGTTTAAAAAATAAAATAAAACAATAATTATCAATATCGACTGATATGAAACACTTACATCGTGACACATTTTTCCAGGCATATTGCCCAGCCCTATCCTCGTTCTTACAGTATTTACCCTCACATTTTGTCTTTGTTCATCCAAGTTAGTATCAGTGTTTTGGTCTCCTGATGCTATTTGTTTGGTGTATTGATGAGCTTTGGATCTCTACACATGGTTTCTCTGGTAAATACAGAATCACACTACAGGCCTTTATGATACATTCACATGTTTTTTTTTGGAAGTTCACATTCCCATTTAAAATGTGACCTGTATCAGATTCCTGTGTGAACTGACCCACATTTTACTTTGTCTTCTTATTGAACAGTATGCTCTGTTGTGGTTTTGTTTATTCAGACTCAACATGTTTCGACTGTCAACTGCCAGTCTTCATCAGAGGAGTTCTGCTGATCGCCCTTGATGTTTCCTTTGAAGTTTCATTTGACTTTCATGTAATAGTTCCAGTGAGTTTTATTTTGACAATAAAACACAAAACATTTTTTAAACAGTTCTTAGCAGCAGACCTGTTGACATACCAGTACGTTTCTCACTGTGTGTGTGTTAGTGTGTATCCCTACTGTGTTACTCTGGCCTCCTCTGTAGTGTGTGTGTGTGTGTATCTTACGTGTGTTACTCTGGCCTCCTCTGTAGTGTGTGTTAGTGTGTATTTTACGTGTGTTACTCTGGCCTCCTCTGTAGTGTGTGTGTGTTAGTGTGTATCTTACATGTGTTGCTCTGGCCTTCTCTGTAGTGTATGTGTGTGTATCTTACGTGTGTTGCTCTGGCCTCTGTAGTGTGTGCGTGTTACTCTGGCCTCCTCTGAAGTGTGTGTGTGTGTGTGTGTGTATTAGTATGTATCTTACGTGTGTTACTCTGGCCTCCTCTGTAGTGTGTGTGTGTGTATTAGTATGTATCTTACGTGTGTTACTCTGGCCTCCTCTGTAGTGTGTGTGTGTGTGTATTAGTATGTATCTTACGTGTGTTGCTCTGGCCTCCTCTGTAGTGTGTGTGTGTGTGTTACTCTGGCCTCCTCTGTAGTGTGTGTGTGTTACTCTGGCCTCCTCTGTAGTGTGTGTGTGTGTATCTTACGTGTGTTGCTCTGGCCTCCTCTGTAGTGTCCCTGGCTGTAGTTTCCAGGTGGGGGGGTGTTGCTGTACTGTCCGTGTCCAGGGTTCTGGTTCCTGTTCATGTTGTGACTGCACACACACAAAAACATCACATTTTATTACTTTAATTCAATATTTAAAAGATTAAAGTGTCATTCACAGCAAACCAAAGCTCAGGAACATTAAACAACACGAGTCATGGAACCATCACAGTGTTAAACTCATTCATCAATACTATAACTAGGGATGTACCGAATATTGCAAAAAAAGCCACATTCGGTCTTTGGTTTAGTGAGTTAAAATCAAGGCTGAATAGTAGCGTGAGACGTAATGACGCAATCAAACAACGTGCGGTGATTTTGAGTCGAAAAAGTGCGCGTGTTGCTGCAGGAGCAGAGCAGGAGCTCCTCCTTTCCACACACAAACACAGTCAGACTCTCTCCTTTCCACTTACAGTCATCACGTAAAAGTTGGAAACCATCTATTTCCACAACCAAGTCCGTTGTTAGCGCTGTGAGCCACGAATCCGTAAACATCCTCATCATTTCTTTTTTACACTACACCGGTGTCGCTGCATAGACTGGTGTAGCATTAGCACGAAGTGCTAACAGCTGATGTGTGTAAACAATGGGTCCGTGGCTCCAAGCAGTGACTCCCAACACGATCAGCAGCATAAAAAGTAGTGCATTGTATTTACATATATGGTAATAACGTATAATATATATTCTATATTAAACAGCAGTGTTTGTTTTAGCTGTTAGATAGTTGGAGAGGGAGGAGCTCACATTCTATGAGGTGTGTTAAGTGACCTGCCAACGTGGGTAAAATCCAACTGTCCTGTTTAAAGCTGACTTTCTATAAAATGTGTAATAACAAGGGAGGAGGAAACAGAACTTTTTACACTTTGTTCCTCTGAATGAGGCTAAAGGATGTTTATCACTATAGATCAACCATTAGAAAGTCATTTTTTTTTAATCATACCTCACCTTTAATGCACTTTTGTTTTTTTTGGAATGCATGTTTTGTTTTATTTGAAGGGTTAATATAAATGAAAAACTTTGTTGTGCTTTTTATGAAAAGCAAAGGCTACTGGAATATTTAAAAAATGTCAGAATATTTAATAAACATTTACTTTCTTTAAAAAACCATGTCTAAAAATGTATTCTAAGCTATTTATTCACAATAAAAAAATAGTGAAATACTAAACCGCATTCGATATCCGGTATTATCCGGTATTCAGCCAAGCGTTTATATTTTGTTTGGCTTCGGCCACAAATTTTCATTTCAGTGCATCTCTAACTGTAACAATCCCTTTTACTCTCTCTCTCTTCCAGCTGCCTTCAAACATCCTAACTTAGTAAATTAAAGACATGCATATTTAAATCCAGAGCCAGATGTTCAATTACTGCCATTTCCTTAATGATAATATGAAAGCACAGAGAAGGTCTCAATCAGGGAGGGAATGTTAATGTGTTTGATCAGACGCAGGTGGAGACGTTTCCTCTCAGTCCGTTTAAAACAAAGAAAAGACTCGTCAGCTGTGGGTGTTTATCATCATTTCATCCTCTCATCACAGTTTGTTCAGAAACTCACCAGGAGCGACTCCACTGGTGTTCTACACCAGCTGGTCATCGTGTTAACTGGTGACTGAAGTTTGGAAATGCGCAAAATCTAAACAGTTTTATAAAAACTGGGAATGTAAACACAGCAATTTAGAAAAAACAATCAAATATCACAAAAAAAAAAAGGTTTTTACGCTTTCATTTTTCCTCCACTTCTCTCTGATAAATCATGGCATGGTACGTGTGGAGGACAGAAGAGGAGAGCTAGACATTTCTTAGCATTAGACTTAATAATTATTACTGCCACATTAGGCTTGAAACAACAAAGAAATACAGAGTGTTCTAAGGAGGTTTGGAGCATCCATCTTCCTGCAGAGAAGTTTTATATCACTTATTTTGTGAAAAGCTAATGAAAACACAGCAACTGATGAGATTTACAAAAATATATCTCACTTATTTACATTGGATTGACTTCTGGTAAAAAAAAAAAAAAAAGGTCATCATTTTGTCTAATTTTTATTTCATTTTTTGTATTTTTTTTATTTCACTTTGTGTATTTTTGATTTGATTTTGTGGATTTTTGATTTATATTTGTGTGTTTGAGTTAAATTTGTGTGTTTCTGATGTTATTTTGTGTGTTTGATGTCATTTTGTGCGTTTTTGGAATCTTTGTGTATTTTTGATTTCATTTTGTGTATTTTGAAATCTTTTTCCACAATTACACGTCACAGAAAGTGCGTACCTGGTCACATGACCATTTCTCTTTTAAGAAATGTCACTTTCATGTTGTGAAAAACTGTAATGTAGTGAAGCGTTAGCTGATCATCAGTTAACACGGACACCAGTTTGAGCAGAACAGCAGTGAATGAATCCACTTTATGTGCCAGTATAAGTTGCTGATCTGTAATGTTCTAAACATTGGTACCTCAGAGCCCTGAAGGCGGACTGGTTGAGGTGGGCCTGTTGCCTGTTGGGGTTGAAGCCCAGCTGAGGTCTCCAGGGCTGCCTCTGTCCTCTCTCCCAGTCGCCTGGTTTCAAAACCTTAGTGGGAATCCTGGGAGGGAAAACCATGAGTATCATCATCATCATCATCACACACGAGTCACGTTATAGACGTCTTGTTTTCCTTTAAATCATATCAAACATTTGATCCCCAGTGCATTATGGAGCCTTTACCTGTTGGTGTAGCATTGCAAATGGTGATCATTATAAACAGTGATGCGTCACAGCAGAAATAACGTTTTAATGCCGTGACTTTGTGTTTTTACGTTAATCAGATTTTTATTACATCTGTGCTTCATTCAGTCACAGGATAACATGGTCACCACTTGAACCGTAACACCAACTGATCAAAGTTCAGCATCTTCCACCTAAAGATATTCTCTATGTTCGTTCCACACTGCACCATTGACTGAGGGGCGGGACAATAACACAAACCCAGCCCACATTGGATAACTGACCAATCACAGCAGTTCCCAGGGAACAAAATGATGTTGTTTAGCCCAAACATGATGTAAAATAATTTCAACACTTGTCGTGTGGGAAAAAAAGCACGAAATTCTTTGACTAAACTTTGTAGAAATGTCGAGTTTTATAATGAAAAACTGACTTTTGTTCAGCTTTTTAAACTTAAAAAATAAAATAAATACATATATATATATTTTTTTTTAACTTAAAGCTGTAAAGAGAGTGAGAGTAATATGAATCATTGTTAATGCCTTTTACAATACGCACAACGTTTTGAAAGCTGAACAAAACACTGGATTTAAAAAATAATTTTCTTACTTTGCTCCACTCAGTAGAACAGCTTTGAACACAAAGCCGTCAGCGTACGAGGGATCCTTGAACTTCACTCTGAAAAACCAAAGAAAAGCAGCTTCAAAAGAAGGACGTGGAGTCAAATGAAGCCTCTTCAGTCAATGCACTCGTCTACAAACTGAGCCTCTGACAGGAAGTGGAGCGGAAACGTCAGGGCTCTTTAACACGTCTTAGTTTTTAGCAGGTTGTTGGGCAAAAACAAGGAAAATACAGTGCTTTTATTTTGAAGGGGCACAATATTGCCACTAAGGAGCAGGGGTTCTCAACCTCGGGGTAGAAAGATGCTGGGAGGGGGTCACCAGATGCCTTCAAAAAACAAAATATTTTTTGAGCCCATTTTTGCTTATTTTAACCTTTTTTGGCAACTACACCAAACTTGTCATATTTTAACCTATTTCATCACTTTTTCTTGTCATATTTTTGCTCCTTTAATGCATTTTGTTACATTACTCCCATTTCTGACACTTCTACATTATATTTCAATGCATATTCTGCACATTTTTTCCACTTTCACGTCATTTTCAGCATTTATAAACCCTTTCCACCACTTTTAACTGCTTATTTTTGCCAATTTATCCACATTCATGATTTGTCATGCCCATTATTTGCCAGTTTAAACTAATTTGCAACTTTTAACCAATTTCTGTGGATTTCAAAATCCCATTTCACCACCTTTTCCACCATTTTTGGTCACTTTGAACCATTTTATTGATGATTAAAACCTGGATTTCCATCTTTAAGATGACTATAATAATAAATATTCCTGGATAACAGTGGATATTATTCAGATGAATAAATAAATGTGGTTATCACAAATTCATAGAACAATGGACCATCATTTTACTGACTTTATGGATGGACCCCAAAAATCTCTCCCCTTTATTCCCGCTTAAGGCAGGCATACACTGTGCAATGTTTGGTCCATTTTTAGCCGATTTTCAATTCGTGTGAGTCTCTGCTAGATTGTGTGTCGTGTGCATGGTGTCGTGTGCATGGTGTCGTAAACATGGGGTCACGAGTAGCGATGAACTCCTCACGACCAGCTCCCGATCAGCAATCGTAGGTTGTAAGGATTTCAAACATGTTTGAAATCCAGTCTCTCCTCGTGAGGGTATCTCACAGTTGAAGCAGGGCCACATACCTGCTTACCTTAAACTCACACTGGACTGCATGTATAATAGACGGACTGTACTGCCCAATCTGTCCATCCAGCTCCTGGTCCATCACATCGCTGTCTTTTCTTTTTTAAGAAAGAGTTCTCCTTCTTCTTCTAATTTGTATGTTGCATTTCCAGAAACAAAACCCTGACGTGTCGCGTATGAACGAACAGTGTGAGCAGTCAGATGGTGTCAGAGTGTCTGTCCGTACAGTGTGAGAACATAAATCATGAGCTGCACACATTCAGGCTCTGCACATGACTCGCACAGTTTGAGCTGAAGCTGAGAACAACAATTGAAAAAAAATTGCACAGTGTATCCCAGCCTTTATAGATGGTCCTGTCTCCACAACTCTGTTCTTCAATGTCTGTGTTCAACCACCTTCAGCTACAGTGGGGGACCCCGCTCTCTGGAACCTTTATTTTGGGGGTCGGGAGCTGAACAGGTTGAGAACCACTGCTCTAGAGGACAATGCAGCAAAGTGTTTTTTTAAATATCTACTGACAGGATCACACAAAAACTAAACCGTAGAATAATAATTTTGTCAAATAAGAGCCTCGTTCAGTTTAAAACGATCTTCTATGAAGAAGATAAACTCACCCGATGGCGCTGTTGTGCGAAATGTCTCTGAGCAGAGGGATCGGAGATCTCACCGGTCTGTAGGTAAACAACAACAAACGTAAACTAAGCCGGCTCCTCATTGGACGGCGCTCAGCGGTTAGAGAGAAGGGAGGAGACGAGACTGAGGGAGAAAAGGGGGAGTAAAGACGGCGTTTCCTTACTTATCTGGTAGAATAGGGATGTCATCAAGATTTAATGCACCTTGGATTCCATGGCAGAGCTCAGCAGGGATCTCAGTGCCCTACACAAGAGAAAAGCTCAGGTTCAGCACAGGAAACAGGAAACAGATCATTGAACAAAGTTCTAACAAAGAAAACCTTCAATTCTGTCTGTAAACAACTTCTATTTTTAGTTGAGAAAGTTTTCATGCCACACATTCTCACCACACAAAGAACAGGATTGATCCAATAACTGCAGATGATGAATGTGGAATGTTTGATGTGGTCATAATGTATGACTGATACTTTTATTGTGCTGAATTATCATTCATTAAGCGCATGTAATCGCGTAATTGATCATTAATTACAATGATGGATATTATTTTATGAAAATTCTTTGACAAAAACCAAAATAAATTGTGCAAATTATTAGTCCTATAGCATTTCTGACTCTGACTGTGTACGAACCACTAATACTTTAAATAATAATATACAGGTCTATAACTGAGCTGCTGAAAGAGACAAAATAAATCTGTTCTCATTAAAACACAAAGTGCATTCAAATCAGCTTCTCTGCTTTAATTATTAAGACAGTTCTTGAATAATGAATAATGCAAAAATAATTTGGGCCATATTCGGTGGATCACTAATAATTCTAATTTTAAAAATACATATTGCTGTTGTAATCGTAACTGAATTGTAATTAAGTTCAAATAATTGACTATCATTTTAGTTAGCATGGAAATTCTCTAAAAACTGTCAATTATAATTTAATTAAACGCAAACCTTAAACGTTACAGGTCTATGACACATACATAGTTAATAACTATTAAAATAAGTTTCATATCAACCACCTGTCACTTCTCTTGAGGGTCATTTTAATATTTTTAAAATAAAACTTTAATCTAAGGATATAATGACAGAAAAAAGGCTCAGATGCCCACACCAAAAATATTAATAACAATATTTTAGATGGAACTGCAATAGATGCTGTTCACCATAATCATAATTGAGTTGTAATTGATAATTGTAATTGATAATTGTAATTGAATCATTACCCCATGAGATTCTGCTTGGTAGAGCTCGTGGATGAAGTCAAAGAGTTTGTGAGACCTCCCGAGGAAAAGCAAGTCGCTGCCGAGGCCGTTTCTTCTCACTGAACAGGAAACACGTGTGAAATGTGATGAACATTAGAACATTTTTCTGCTTTCGCTCTAGAGTCTGAAAACAAAGCTCACCTTCTTCAGGCGTCAGATCACAGTAGACGTCCTGTAGCGCCGCTCTCAGGCGCCGCTCGTCCACAAAAGGCAACAGAGCGACGCCTTTAACATCCGCAGAGACAAAAAAAGGACAAAAAGAGGACAAGTCAGGATTAGAGATACCAAACACCATGTGTGTGTGTGTTTTTGGGGTTCTCTCCAGCGCTGTTGAGCGTAGGGGCCCCCAATGTAATTTTTTCCCCTACGGAGTGGGAGCACCCCCTACGTTTAGTTTTCAGCAACGTAGGGAGATTTTCTCTTGTTTTTTTTCCTATTTTAATCAGTACCGTCGTAATAATTGCTGCACATTTAAACACAAAAGAGACTTCCAGGCGTAAATGGGTTGTTTTAAACCTTTTTAATAACACACATCAGCCGCACCGTATATTTAATACAGGCGATCTGCTCGGATGCTTTTGTCTTTACCTGAGGACCTCTACCACCACTTAGCTGCCCCGGATGCTGCCGGTGTGATCTTCCACTTGGTAACCGTAATTAACCATCCAATATAAACAGTGCTTCAATAGGGACGTAGTGTGTAGCGACACATGAAGCTGCTCGTCATGTTTATAACTCAGATCATTCTATGTGCACGCACACTCGAGAATACCGTGTGGTTGAAACGTGTTCGGGCTTAAAGAGACAACGTCTTCATTCTGGTCGGACAGGTTCAGGCCGCGTTCTATTCTTTTTTCGGCTCGATTAAAGCGCGTCCTCGGAGCGCGTGTACGTCCTCCGAGCGTGTATGTGTGCACGCGTTTTCTGTGCGAGTGCGCACGTGCGTCCTCCGTGCAGGTCCTCACCACGCATGAGCGCACGCGTCCTCCCCTCGTCTTTAAATCAGAAGTTATTTCTTGTCTCTACAGTGTGTGAGAGTATCTATTAGTGGAAGATCTATATATATATATATATATATATATGTATATATCTACACCAGACATGACTAACTACATTCATCATCACCTTCATCAATTCAACAAATAACTTAACTTTAAAGTACTCCCTCATGCGTCACATGATCTCTCTAAGCTGTGAAAACCATCCTGGTGTTTGAGCGTATAGAGGCACACACTCACCCTGCCAGGCGTATTTCTTGCCGTTGAGGTCGATGGCGAAGTCGTCAGGGTAAAAGTCGATGATGGACGACTCCTGAAACACAAATAGAACAGAAAAGTAAATCAAACTGAGCTCATTTTTAAAAAGCTCAGTGAATCAGAACGTCTGGAACTCACCGGGCTGACCATCAGGTTCCTCCACGTCGTGGGCAGGAAGTTCCCACTGGCTGCAGGAAACACGCTCATGAGCTGCTCCAGAGGCTTGAACTGAGTCACATGACACAGGAAGTGAGTCAGCAGAGCTACCTTCTCTCTCTCCGTTTATATCCAATCGTGTCCAAATATAACAACATAACCATTACACGTTTAGGGACGTTAAAGTCTGACAAAGTGAAGACTATGGGATCAAAAATGAACAATAAATCAGAATCTCTAATCACTTATCAGTGTTTTTACTGTAACAAAAACAGAGTTATCACATGTACTTTTTCTTCTGTTGTGAGTCTTTTTGTGCGAGACATTTGCATCTTTTTTTTTTGCATATTTCTATGATCATTTTATGTCTTTTTTGTTTTTATGTTTTCCTCAGCTGTGCATTCTTATATTTAGTCTTTTGTATTTTTAACATGTACAAATATCTGAAATGCAACAAAAGGCATCAGCATTTAAAGTGACACTACAGTACCTCTGTACGAGGAAGCTTTAATAAAAATAATAACAATAATAAAAAAATACGGATAACAATAATATTAGATTTCGAGAAATCAACATAAGTAATCCTAATCCGTATGAAACATCTGTTCAATCAATTAGTTTTATTGTTATCGGTCGATGATGATTGGTTACTGATCATTCAGAATCATTAACTTTATTAGATACATGAACATATTTTAATAATACACAGGCCGACACGTTCCCATTTATTATCGTTATTATTATTATTATTAGAGATGTTCCGATACAACTTTTTCATTTCCGATATGGTACAGATATTACAGCCTTGAGTATCGGCCGATACCGATATTAATTCGATATCAGCATGAATTATACATTTTTTTTTTCTTCTCCTCTCTCTCTTTTCTTTAATAAAAAAAAATACATAGTTATTTTGTAGTGTGGAACATTAGAAAAGGTTTGATCATGTGATGTCACTCAGAACAATAATCAACAACAGTAGGGATGAGAAAAACTGACCCATTTATTATTAACCAATTAGTTACATAGATTTTAACCTTCAATATAATATCTACAGTATTCTACAAATGAATAAAATAAATAAAAAATTGATTGAAAAAAATTATTAATAATTTAAAAAAAAATAACCAGAAAATCCGTAAATTTGAATCCGATATTCTTTTTCATACTAATATCGGACCGATGTCGGAACACCCCTAATAATTATCATCACCAGTGGAAGAGGAGGAAGCAGGTCTTACTGGTTTGGTGTCCTTCTCAAAGTCTGTGAACAACCCTTTGATGTCTTTGAAGTCGGAGGCAAACGGAGCGTAGTGGAACGGGAAGTACCACTTCCAGGAAGCACAGCCCTGACACACAACAGTTACCAAGTATTATTGCAACGCTTTAGCTCAGCCGTGGAGTGGCTGTGAACAGGATTAATTATAAACTGAGGGATTAAAACAATTCTATAAGTGAAAACATGAGTTCAATGTGAAATTAAAGAGTGAAAAGTTACTAATTCAAACCTATCTATTCTTACACCTCCTGTTGGAGGAAATGTGGATCAGATAGAGCTGGGCACTAAAAATGACTTCCTACTGGATCCAGCAGTATTGAGAAAGTTATTGGTGTGGCCGTATCACATGACTTTATATTTAGGAAAGAAACCAGTTCAGATGAGGAGAAATGTGAATAAAAGTGTGTATAATTATTCTACTGGAGGCAGAAAAAAAATGAATTACTAGAAACCGGCTTTGTGACAACATTCCCACTACTGATGACAGGAAATGTGTTGTTATATATGTAATAGAAAAACTGACATATGCTGTAAGATTGGAACATGAAAAATGTGAAAAGTTTTAGATACCATGGAGATGGTTTATATCAGCACCGTAACTAGCCTTAAGATGTGACTGCACCAACGTATCCTTAAACTACAGAAGAAGTGGAACAATGTTTGTTTATTTACTTTGTTATATAACCATGTATGCATATATGTTGTTTTGTTTATACTGTATACATTTTAAAAATGTGGGACTGTAAGTTGTAATGTCATATTTACAGTATCTGTTCCCAATAAAACAATTCTTTATACGTTTATAACGAAGACTAATCTAATAAAAGGCCAACAGAAGCAGCTTTTGTAATGACATGGTACACATACATTAAATAATGTCTCCTTAAAGGTTTCTGTGCAGCAGAAACGTTATTTAAGGAGACGAGCAGAGGAAAGACTTTGTGCCCTTTTATATTCTGACTTTGACAAAAGCTTAAAATCCAATCAAACCAGCCCGAGATGACATTTAAAAACCTTTACGAGTCTGAATCCTGATCAGGGAACGATTCAGAGCTTTGTGGAGAAACTCCTAAAGTCTCTGAAGACAAAGTCCTCGTCACGTTCCTGATTTAAGGAACTTAGGATGGAGGGAAAGTTAACAGAAGGTAAAGAACAGAAGAGGAGAAAGAACAATAATAATAAGTGTATCAGTGACAGTTTCTATAAGGTTTAAGGATGAGTTTTCACTTTCCCACAACAAACTGTTCCTACAAAACTGGGAGCAGGAAACGATCCAAGACAAACATAAGAAACGTTTAGCCAGGGGGCCACATATGGCTCTCGGTCTAACTTTGTATGGCCCCCAAAGGAAATGGAACCAAAACCCTACAAAACTACACAAAGACCCAAAAACACACAAGGAGAAAAAAAAGTTTTTCAAATGCACGACAACAACTCCAAATACAACAAAAATAAGCAAAGACTGACAAAACAAAAACAAAATACTAAAATACAGTTTTTAAAATTCACCAAAATGACTCCAATAACATACAAAGGGAAAAACAAAAACAAGTTTATTTAAAAAATAATCACATTTTTTCCCCAAACAAATCCACCAAGATAATTACAAAAACTAAAAAACACTAAACAACTACTAAAATGAATTAAAACATGAGAAAATGTACAGAATAACAACATATATATACAAAATGACTCACAAAACAACAACAACACAAATCCATTTTTTACTGTGTTCATGCTCTAATTGGTCTTTATTTTAATGCTGACATGAAAGTTGATCATGTGACCATCAGATACAATCACATGTTTGTGGCCCCGGCCCCTGTGATAAAAGCTGCTCTAAGGATTAATTTACTGTAATTACACATGTACAGTAAACAAACAACAATTAAATGAAGAAAGGTCTTAATGAAGATATTATTAATAGAAACAAAAGGAGAAGAAAGAGTTCAGAGTAGGGCTGAGCGGTATGAACAAAAATGTATATGATGTGTGTTCACAGCATTTCCTACTGGTTGAGAGAGGAATTACTGCAGTAGATTGACTTAAGATGCTTTATTTTACTGTCATTAGGAGTGAATATTGTAGAATAATTCCACAATAGTAATAATACAAGTTACAATGAGACACAGACCGACTTCGTCTGTTATTAAGGCATCCACACATGTAACACCCACTGGCTCTTTGCCATGCTAGCTTAGCTTTAGCTTCATTTCTTGCTTCAAATGCTGCATATTCAGTCGTGTGATGGTGAACAATAGAGATGCACTGAAATGAAAATTTGTGGCCGAAGCCAAATACAATATAAACGCTTTGGCCGAATATGGTTAAATTTTTCACTATTTTTTTTAATAGTGAATAAATAGTCTAGAATACATTTTTAGACATGTTTTTTTAAAGGGGACATATCATGTTAAATCCACTTTTTTAGCCCTTAAATGCATTTTGTTGTATATTTAGAGTGGTTAGAAGTACAGAAAAGTTCAAATTAGTCTCTTCAGGTGCTCCGTAGATATCTTTATATTCTGTTTTGGTCATATTTTTCAATCTGTTTAGATTTTTCTATTCTCTATTACGTTTTTTGAACTATTACATCACAGTATTTGCAGCAGAACTGCCAAATTAGTTCATCAACTCCAGGTCCAACACTTCGAGCAATCCGCCATTTTTATTTCTGGCTTTTATTTTGTAGTCCAAGCTCCAGGATGCAGAAGTTACGAGAGGATAAGTCAAAATGTTGGGTTGTTGGATGTAGTAACCCACACGCTTCATTACACCGTCTCCCAGCATCAGAACCTTTTCAAAGTGTCTGGTTGAGTTTTATTTTTTATAGAAATGTACCCACATCTGTGGGTAAGGTCATTTTTGTGTGTGTGAAGCACTTCAATGATGACTGCTTCATCAACCTCCACCAGTATAAAGAAGGATTTACAGAAAGACTTTGTCTGATTGAGGGTTCAATTCCTTCTATCTTTGGAGACGATGAACAGAGCACTTCAGTAAGCTGTAAATAACGCTAAAAAGTGTGATAAGACGTCCCTGTCATTGTTTTGTTAGCATTAGCACCGTCTTCATATGTTAGCGCTGTGTGCTCGTTTTAGATCCTTGATGATATGGCCTACGTGATTTAATTTAAGTCTAAAGTTTTCATTAGTCATTTCATTTTGACGTTTTTGTCTCCGAAAAGACTGAATTAAAATGCATTTTGTATTGTTAGCTTGGCGCTAGCGTTAGCTCGGTGCTTGTGTTAGCTCACTTGTTAGGTTTCTGCAGGTTCATCATCTTCATTTTCATCTCGCTCCACTGGGTCAGACTCTGGCTGGAACATGTAAGGCTGGATGGACAAGTCTAACGTTGTTGACATTTTATAAATAACCTCTGAATAAAAAGTTTATGCGCCGCTACATAGCCATATCTCTTCTATCAAACTACAAAAATGGCCGAGCAGGGTGGAGTTGAACCGAGTGTCACCTGAAGAGGGGGCGGGGTATGAAGTGTCTCATTTGCATTTAAAGAGACAGCACCAAAACAAGTTGCTCTCAGAAGCACATCAGAAAAGGGGTAGAAAAGGGGTGGAGCTATAATAATGAGGAATTCAGACCCAAGCATTGCAGTTCAGCTTTATATAGACCACAACTGTATGATTTATATGTAAAAAGGAAGGATTTAAAACCATGATATGTCCCCTTTAAAGAAAGTAAATGTTTATTGAATATTCTGACATTTTTTAAATATTCCAGTAGCCTTTGCTTTTCATAAAAAGCACAACAAAGTTTTTCATTTATATTAGCCCTTCAAATAAAACAAAACATGCATTTAAAAAAAAAACTAAAGTGCAATAAAGTGGAGGTATGATGAAAAAAAATCACTTTGTAATGGTTTATCTACAGTGATAAACATCATTTAGCCTCATTCAGAGGAACAAAGTGTAAAAAGTTATGTTTCCTCTCTTTTTATTACATATTTTATAAAAAGTCAGATTTAAACAGGACAGTTGAATTTTACCCACATTGGCAGGTGATGTCACCTAACACGCCTCCTAGAATGTGAGCTCCTCCCTCTCCAACTATCTAACAGCTAAAACAAACACTGCTGTTTATTATATAATATATATTATACTTTATTACCATATATGTAAATACAAACTGCACTACTTTTTCTGCTGCTGATCGTGGTGGGAGTCACTGCTTGGAGCTACGGACCCACTGTTTACACACATCAGCTGTTAGCACTCCATGCTAATGCTACACCAGTCTATGCAGTGAGACCTGGTGTAGTGTAAGGAGGAAATGATGAAGATGAGTCCCTAATGAAAAAGGTAGCGTTTTGTTTACAGCTCCACCAGGACGTATTTCCACGTTACAGAAAGGTACATGCTAAGCTAACCGAACCTCAGTGAGCATTAGGAATGTGTGATATTTTATCGTTTATGATTTATCGTCAAAAATATTCTCACCAGTAAGAATTTGTTATCCCATGATATAAACGATAAAGGGCCATTTGTCCCTCAATTTAGCCAAGAATGTCCCTAAAAACCTTGATCCACAGGAAAAAACTGCCCCCGTTTGTTGTCAACTTATTATTCGCTGGAGCGGAACATTGTTTACGGGAGCTCCATAGCGAAGCATCCACGGCAGCGGTGTGCACCACCGCCGCTTCCACCCCTCAACCCTCACACACCCACAGACTACGTCACAGGTACCTGAACCTACTATGCTGTGACACACTGAGCTAAGAGCTAACGCTAACCACTCCATATAAATAATAGATTAAGTAAAAAGTTCACATCTCACTGTCATAAAACCACAGATTTGTTTATGGTCAGATTTAACACTTCTATGGAAGTATAAAAACTAAACATGTCACACGTTGTTTGAAATAAATGTTAGCATAAATATTAATGTCACTATTCATTCGTCCAAATTTGTGAAACGCAATATGTTTCAATTATATTTCACGTGTTCACAGACAAAGCTGGTCCCATTAGACTAATGTAAATATTAAGATTATTACACATAAATATAAAGAATGATTAAATTATCAGCTTGATCTAGTTTAATTATAGGAAATCAGTTATTTATCAACCATAACTTTATGTAACTCATAAATGAAACAAGATTCAGCAACAGTAAAAACACTGATGGAATTATTTTTGCTTTTCATGTGCTTTTTTTTTTATAGAAAATATTATTTTAAGTGAAGAAATAAATGAATTACTTACAATAACACTAATAAAGTGATCAACATGCACTATTATATTCCATAAAAAATCAGCTCATGAACTCTGAGTCAGCAGATATTGGAGCTTTTTTTATTGTGTCTAGTGTTGATGTATTCATATTTATTTGTGTTTGTAAAGAACCTGTTCACACTAAATTGGGAATTATTTTATTTATTTATAATTTTTTATTTATCGTGATGTTTATCGTAATCGTGACAAATACCAGAAATTATCGGGATAATTTTTTTTGTCCATATCGCCCATCCCTAGTGAGCATCGACATTATATACGTATATAATGTTTATGTCAGTGAGTGTTGTCATCCTGTAGCAGAGACATGCAGATTCAGAGCTTTCAATGAATTTACACCATAACTAACACCAGAGCGCTACTGTTTACCTTCCTTTATAGAAGTGCAACCATGAAAACGGTCCTGACTGAAACGCAGCGCAGCATTCCGATTGTTGTGTAATCAAATACACAGGTACTGCAGTATAGTAAAAATTAATGTCATAACAAAACATATACCAGTATGAACTGGTATAACGCCCAGCCCTAGTTCAGAGTGAAGCAAACCAAAGCCAAGTGTCATCTGTGTGTGTGTGTGTGTGATAATTAATTCACCAACAGCTCCCTCTGAGACTGCCCTAAACACACGCACACACGCGCACGCGCACGCACACACGAGTCTGGATTAAATTCATATTCTGACTTATGTGATTTAGTTTTTAATCTCAGTGCAAACAGCTGGACGGAAGCCCGTGAGGCTCAAACACTTCAGTAAATACAACACACCCATTTAACTCAATTAAAATGCAAACAGGAACTAATAAATTATTCATTACCACCCAGAGTACGGTCGTACATTTACTCATCTGCATCAAGCTCAAAATTTAGACTTCAGATACAGACGTGTAATTTTGTCTGATTAACAACTAATTACAAATTTTTTTAATTTATTACAATTTTCACCCAAATTCTGACTTTTTCGAACAGTTTGTGAAGCCTCCAAATGTTGCTTCTACAATAAATGTGTTATTGGGCTTTGTTTTCTTTGTAATTTGTTACATTTTTGTGTTGTGCGGCATGATGTGCATTGAGCCATCAGTCCTACATGTTTGTTAGCTTAGCACATAGCCACCAATCCTACATTTTTATGTTAGCTTAGCCACCAATCCCACATGTTTATGTTAGCTTAGCACATAGCCACCAGCCCCATGTTTGTTAGCTTAGCACATAGCCACGAGCCCTATATGTTTATGTTAGCTTAGCACATAGCCACCAATCCTACATGTTTATGTTAGCTTAGCCACCAATCCTACATGTTTATGTTAGCTTATCACATAGCAACCAATCCTACATGTTTGTCAGCTTATCACATAGCCACCAGCCCTACATGTTTATGTTAGCTTATCACATAGCCACCAGCCCTACATGTTTATGTTAGCTTATCACATAGCCACCAGCCCTACATGTTTATGTTAGCTTATCACATAGCCACCAGCCCTACATGTTTATGTTCGCTTATCACATAGCCACCAGCCCTACATGTTTATGTTAGCTTAGCCACCAATCCTACACGTTTATGTTAGCTTAGCACATAGCCACTAATCCTACATGTTTATGTTAGCTTAGCACATAGCCACCAGCCCTACATGTTTTGAATAGCACTTAGCACATAGCGTAGCTGGTACAGAGAGAGCGTAGCTGGTACAGAGAGAGCGTAGCTGGTACAGAGAGAGCGTAGCTGGTACAGAGAGAGCGTAGCTGGTACAGAGAGAGCGTAGCTGGTACAGAGAGAGCGTAGCTGGTACAGAGAGAGCGTAGCTGGTACAGAGAGAGCGTAGCTGGTACAGAGAGAGCGTAGCTGGTACAGTAGCTGGTACAGAGAGAGCGTAGCTGGTACAGAGAGAGCGTAGCTGGTACAGAGAGAGCGTAGCTGGTACAGAGAGAGCGTAGCTGGTACAGTAGCTGGTACAGAGAGAGCGTAGCTGGTACAGAGAGAGCGTAGCTGGTACAGAGAGAGCGTAGCTGGTACCTGGTAGTAGTAGCGCAGCACCCAGCACAGACCCTCCACGTACGACTTCACCACTTTTTTCCTGAAGTCAGCGTCATTCACGTCCACGTCAAACTTGGTTTTATAATATCTTTGCTTCCATCCGTCCTCCCACAGCCTGCAAAAAAACACACACACAGAATTACACATAATCACTCAAAAGACACACAAAATAACTAAAAACACAGAACAAAAAAATACACAAAATGACAACAAAAATGACTGTAGCAGGGATATTTTTATAAGGTTAAATTCTAAAGAACGTTTCATTCAGTCGTTCACACATCAACAAAAACCACAAACTGCAGCGTAAATCGTTCATTGGTTTTGACTGAAAATAGTCAGGAGGAACATCTGTGTTTGTGAGCTGGAAACCTTCATGAATACCAATTTAAAGCCACAGATTCACCAGCACGGACCTGCTCTCCATGCTAATCAGACTGTGTATGTGTGTGTGTGTGTGTGTGTAACAACCTGATAACACTTCATTAAACTCTCAGCTGATTAAAGCAGGGCCTCAAAGTGCAGTAATGTATCCACCTCATTATGAACCAATGAGTTACAGACAGAAAAATAACCTCAATAAATCCAATTAAAACAAATCACAAATAAGATGGCGCTAAAGAGCTGCATCCACCGTCAGTTTGTATCACTCCCTGGGTCCTAAAGAGCTTAATACTTGTGATGTAGACCAGGGATTCTCAACCTAGGGGTCACGAGACACTGAGAAAAATATATTTTTTCAGCCCATTTTTGCTTATTTTTACTTTTTTCCTGCAACTACACCAAACTCTTTATATTGTAACCTATTGTCATCACATTTCAACGCCCTTTCTGCACAATTTTTCCCCTTTCTAGACATTTTCAGCACTTATAAACCCTTTCCACCACTTTTACACCTAATGTCACATATGTTGACCCATTATTGTCTATTTTTTTTGCCAATTTAACCACATTCACCATTTGTCATGTCCATTATTTGCCAGTTTATAGTAATTGTTCCAACTTTTTAAATTGCATTTCCCCAACCAACCATTTCTGACACTTTGAACCTTTTTTTTTAACCACTTTTTCTGTCTGTTTTTAGCCACTTGAATTTAAAAGTTCCATATCATGCATTTTTCACCCTCATCTCCATTTGTTCTAAAAACCCCAAAAACATAGTATTTGAGGTTTATTTTCCCAAAGTCGCTTGTTTTCCTGAGTTTCAGTCTCTGAAAGCTCTCTTGATGTCACAAAAGTTTGAAATCGAATGAACCACTCGTTTTTCAGAAGAGGGCGGAGCAGCAGCTCAGAAAGCAGGATTAGAGAGGATTGCTCAGAGATGCAGGAAGGAAGCCCAATAATACATTGTGGGTGTTTTTGATGAGGAATGAACATTGTAACAAGGTTAAAAGCTCAAAAAAGTTGATTTACATGATATAGGACCTTTACATCTTTAATCACTTTCTGTGTCTTTTAAAATCCCATTTCACCACCTTTTCCACCATTTTTGGTCACTTTGAACACATTTTATTAGGGATTAAAACCAGGATTTCCATCTTTAAGATGACTATAATAATAATAGTAAACGTTCCTGGATAACAGTGGATATTATTCAGATGAATAAATAAATGTGGTTATCACAGATTCATAGAACAATGGACCATCATTTTGCGGACTTTATGGATTGAGAACCACTGCTGTAGAGAACGTGTGAACGTGTGTTTGTTACCTGACGTTATCTTCAGGCTCCGGTTCGCTGTCGCTGTCCTCAGCTTTCCTCTTCACTCCTCTGCCGTCTGATTGGCTGCTCGGCCCAGCTGACTGCTGAGTGACAGGATGAAAAGCTCATCAATTCACTCTGATTAGAAAACAAACATTTGATACAATCAAGTTTAATAATCATTATCCACTTCTTACAATAAAAGAAAAAGAAAATCAATTTCTCTTGAAGAAAATTATGACATTGTCTGGAAATATCCAAAATAAGAGGAACAAGTGATTAGACTTTGGGAATGATTCAGGTCAATATACTGATTGTGGATCAGTTTGAATAATCAATAATTCCCTATATTCAGCTGTTTGAGTTGATCTATAACACCTCCTGCTGGTGACTGTGTGCATTACATGTTGTAGTGATTTTTTTTTTTCAAGTTAATGCAATACGCTTTCATAAATATCGAGATCAATCATTTCCTCAATTTTTGCATTTTATTTTCTCTTACACACCTGTTGGAAGATCAGGGTCTCATTTATAAACGCAGCGTAAGTACAAAAGAAAGGTACACCACTTATTTATTTAATTCAAAATTTATTTTTAGTTAAATTGCATTGTTTTGAATAGTTTATCAAGGGATTCTTTTGACAATGAAAAATAAAAATAAAATAGTACAGTATTTTCTAGTTTTTTCCCCCAAAAAAATAAAGGAATATTTTTCATTCATTATTTGTCCACAGTCCCATTTTGTAAAATAAATTGTGAGAGAATCGTATTGTGAACCCAGTATCATGAATCGAATTGTATCGGGAGTTGAGTGAATCGTTACATCTCTATTTATCAGGTACTGCTGGAGGACGAGGTGCACGAGAGACTTTAGAGAAAGAGGTTCTACAGAAACCAGAGAGACCTACAGTGCATACAGAAAGTGTTCACAGCGCTTCGCTTTTCCCACATTTCATCATGTTACAGCCTTATTCCAAAAAGGATTAAATTCATTTTTTTCCTGAAAATTCTACACATAATACCCCATAATGACATGAAAAACATTTTTTTTTTTTTTAAATGTTTGCAAATTTATTAGAAATAAAGAATGAAAATATGTACATAAGTATTCACAGCCTTTGCTCGGTACTTTGTTGTGGCACCTTTGGCAGCAATTATGGCCTCAAGTCTTGGAATATGAAGCCACAAGCTTGGCACATCTATCTGTGGTCCATTTCTCTTTACAGAACCTCAGGAGCTCCATCAGGTTGGATGGGGAGCGTCGGTGCACAGCCATTTTCAGATCCCTCCAGAGATGTTCAATGGGATTCATGTCTGGGCTCTGGCTGGGCCACTCTAGAACATTCACAGAGTTGTCCTGAAGCCACTCCTTCGATATCTTGCTGTGTGTTTAGGGTCGTTCTCCTGTTGAAAAATAAACCGTCGCCCCAGTCTGAGGTCAAGAGCGTTCTGGACCAGGTTTTCTTCCGGGATGTTTCTATACATTACTGCATTCATTTTTCCCTCAATCTTGACTAGTCTACTGGTTTCTGCTGCTGAAAAACATCCCCACAGCATGATGCTGCCACCACCATGCTTCACTGTAGGGATGGTATTGGCCAGGTGATGAGCGGTGCCTGGTGTCCTCCAAACATTACGCCTGGCATTCACGTCAAGGAGTTCAATCTTTGTTTCATCAGACCAGAGAATTTTGTTTCTCATGGTCTGAGAGTCTTTCAGGTGCCTTTTGGAAAACTCCAGGTGGGCTGCCATGTGCCTTTTACTAAGGAGTGGCTTCCGTCTGGCCACTCTACCATACAGGCCTGATTGGTGGAGTGCTGCAGAGATGGTCGTCCTGCAGGAAGGTTCTCCTCTCTCCACAGAGGAACCCTGGAGCTCTGTAAGAGTGACCATCGGGTTGTTAGTCACCTCCCTCACTAAAGCCCTTCTTCCCCGATCACTCAGTTTAGAGGGATGTCCAGCTCTAGGAAGAGTCCTGGTGGTTCCAAACTTCTTCCATTTATGGATGATGGAGGCCACTGTGCTCATTGGGACCTTTAAAGCAGCAGAAATGTTTCTGTACCCTTCCTCAGACCTGTGCCTTCAGACAATCCTGTCTCAGAGGTCTACAAACAATTCCTTGGACTTCATGCTTGTTTTGTGGTCCGACATACACTGTAAACTGTGGGACCTTATATAGACAGGTGTGTGCCTTTCCAAACCATGTCCAATCAACTGAATTTACCACAGGTAGACTCCAGTTAGGCTGTAGAAACATCTCAAGATGATCAGTGGAAACAGAATGCACCTCAGCTCAATTTTGAGCTTGACCTAACCCTAACCCTAATCCCTTTTGGAAAAAGGCTGTAACATGATGAAATGTGGGAAAAGCAAAGTGCTGTGAATACTTTCCGTATGCACTGTATAGGCAGAACGAGGTGCTGCAGAGCCCCCAGCCACAGCACCACCAACTAGTAAACACCCTGGGACTGATGAAAAATATGGTTTTACTTGAAATAAAATATTGTGAATTATGTAATGTTCCAAAGGTGTTTTACTACCTGTTCATCTTTATTATTTCAAGCAAGGAAATACTATTTAATCCCATGCTTCTGGAGCACATAGTGTATCTGTGTGCCCCCCTCATCCTCCCGTGCGCTCTTTTCACCACCTGTTGAACAGACGATCTTCCTACGGAGTGTGATACATATTTTCTCCTCCACTTTTATGTCTGATCATTTCTTTTTCACCTCAGTCACAATCTGACGCTCTGAGGCAAAGCAACGTGATCAGCCTTTCTATCATTCCTAATGTTCACTGCGTCACCACTTCAACAATTAATACCTCCACCTGCATTGAGTTATATTTGTTTTATTTGCTCGTTTTCCCCCTCGTATTAGTGAATATTCATTAAGGGCATTCACCTGACCTTTTATAGGCACCGTATGGGTGGAGTAAGGTGTTTCCTCACTTGCAACAACTTTTTGTTTAAAAATGATAATCATCTAGAAACAGGCGTGGGACGAGCGTGTGCCCTCGTTTACAAGTCTGACAGATTTTTTTTGCGTATGCACTTTGTGGTTTTTAGCGAACACCAGCTGCAGTGATCTTACCTAGGCACACTTTTATAAATGAGGCCCCAGAGCCGTTACCATGGCAACGCTCTTCATTAAAGCCCCTAACCTTCGGTTTTTGTCCTACAGAGGCTTCAGCGCCCCCTGGTGTTGAAGCGTCGTGCTCACGGCCTCTGTTGATACCTTTAATGATGATGTCAGACTCCTCTCAGCATTCTGTGCTCATCTGTTGCCATGGCAACACAATGATGATCAAGCGTAAAGCACCGTCACATTAAAATTCATTTTTTCCTAATTATTTAGGGAAGTTTGCTTTGAATCGCTTTAATTGTTAAATGAACGCTTAAAATTAATTGAAGAAAATGCATCTTCTCCAAATTTCAAAATAAAACCCTTTCTAATGACCTTTAATAGAACCTGGTTGGTGCTTGTAATTCAGCACATTGGAAGCTGGGACAAACTTCAGACCAGTGAGCAGAGGAATTCAGTTTTTTTTTGCGTGGAATGAATTCTTAAAAAAAAAAAAAAAAAAAAAAAACAACTCACGTTGTTTCCGTTCTTCATCATGGCCTTCAGGGACTGAGCCGCGTCCTGGAAAACAAAGGAAAGATGAAGAGGAATGGAAACAAAGCATTATTTCTGCCATGACTGGTCATTAGATATAATGAAGATACAGTCTCACCTGGCTATAAGTCACATGTCTGAAAGTTAATCTGGTGGGTTTTGAAGTAAACAACTGGTACATTTTCAAACTTGTTACATTTTCTAAAATCCTTACAGCTGTATGGATAGTGTGTCGTGATTGACAGATAGTAACAATCACATTTTAACAAAAGCAGATCTGAGAATATTTCAGCCACAAATACATAACTTTAACAAAGCGATGTTATTCATAAAGAAAACCAGGTGAGGATTAATCTAAGAAAAAAAGAAAGAGGGAAAAAACAAAACAAGAACCAAATATGTCAAATTAACAACACTGGTTTGGAGTGAGTGGAATAATATGTAGGTGTGTCTAAATCATTTTATTTAATGAGTATGGCATCAGCAGGTTTCAAACTAGTAAAATATTTCTTTCTGGTCTCCTAAAGCATATGTGATTTTCTCCATGTGCTATAATTCTCTAAGTTTCTCAGTCCACATATTGTACTGTATGTTGGGGCGTTTGGAATGTGGTGGTTTTAATGGTTTATACTGGTTATTTTTAGGACTGTTGACCATAGTCCAGATCCTCCTTTTTGCACAGAGTCAAGAACAGGAGTGGCGGTTTTTCAAAATAAAACACCACGATCATTGGCAATACATTTTTCAAAAACATTCTTTTTTTGCAGTCGATCGAACAGGTCCAGGAACCTGAAACCTCCTCATATTCTCTTAACTGGTTTGTGCTGCACGCCTGAAATGGACAAATAAGTCACACCCTCACTTTAAAATGGAAAAAAGACGTGACTTATACTCTAGGAGTTACAGTAATTTCCTCTTGTTCTTCATACCTTGAAAACAAGAATGATACTTTCTGTTCTAAAGAACCCTAAAGCAGTGACCGTACCTGGTTGTGGTGCGTCCTCATGTCGAAGGCCTGCTGTCGGGCGTTCTGGACCGGCTCGGGTCGGTCCCTCCTGCCCAGGGCGTGGGGGGCGAACTGGCCTGTGGTCATGTAGGCGGGGCCCTGACGCTGCTGCTCCTGTTGCTACACAGACGCGTAGACATACATTTGTTAGAACAGAGCCAATCTATCATTTTTAACGTCTCGGGCCGATGAAAAATATACATTTTCCAACATAAAATAATGACTAAATTCATCCATTAATATCTCCAAATTAAAAAAAGAAGTACTTTGTGTCATCGTTTTTCATTTCTAACGCTTCATCAGACAAAGTGTCAGAGAAACTAAACTAAGCTCTTTTCTCTCTTAAATGTTTGAGCTTTAGGTTCTACTCACTCTAATCCTCCTCCTCTTCTCCTTGTTCCGTCTCTTGAAGCCTTCCTGCGAGCGAGAGAAAGTCACGTGAAGAACAGAAACGCTAAAAGCTCAGTGATAATAAGCAAATCTCGACGGGAGGAGAAACTCACATCGTCCTCTTTGCGTTTCTTGAAGATGTTGTCCTCGGCCACGCCCACGGCCTGCATGATCATCTCTACGCGCTCCAGCTTCACGTAGCCGTCCTCCGTCAGGTAGCCCTGCAGCCACACGGTTCACTCTGTGTTAGACAACACAGCCACAGCCAGCTGAGCTGAGCTTAAAAACGATGATTAATCTCTCTTAATTAGTAAGATATGAGTTAAAGTTTGGGCTAATTAGCCGCACCCTCGCTAGCCTAATGAGCAATATCCGAGTTGATTTTAGTGTAAATTTTAAGCTCTTTTCAAGGTCTATCAATTAGTATTTTAAGTATTTTCATAAATCTAATAGAAAAGTTATGTTGAATCATATACTTCAAATGTGATTTCAGAAATATTTTACAGTTATGAGCAAATATGTGAAGCATGGTCACTCAATAGAATTCTTGGCTGATTTGACATGGAATAAACCAAAACTCTGAAACTGAATTGAGAAAATTAAAAAAAAAAAATTAAAAAAAAAATCGGAGGCTTTATTCTCGTCCCTTAAACAGTGCGCTGACACAGCGCTCTCATCAGGAATTTTTCTCAGCATAGGGGGATCGTGTGGCACGTGCCTGAATGCTACTGGTGCAAACAATTTAAACTCTCTGAGGCTAAATTTAGTGAAGTAAAGCAAAAGTTGGGTTTGGTTGTTTTGTTTGTTTGTTTATCTTTGTTCCAGCCTTATCTTAAAGCTAAAAGTTATTTGTTGAATTGATGAAGGTGATGATAAATGCAGTTAAAGTTAGTCATGCTTGGTGTATGTATGTATGTATGTATGTATGTGTCTCCTCCACTAATAAATACTCAAACACACTTTACAGACAAGAAATAATATTTCTTTCAAAAGACTGAATCAAAGATGTGCTTTTTAAGACTCGGCACGAGAGAACACGGCCTGAACCCGTCCGACCAGAATGAAGATGATGCATCTTTAAGCCCGAACATGTTTCAACCGGACGGTATTCACGTCCGGTTGAAACGTGCATAAATGATCCGTTGAGAGTTATAAACATGACGAGCAGCTTCATGTGTCGCTACACGCTGTGTTTGATTGAAGACACACTGTTTATAGTGGACAGTAATTACGGTTACCAAGCGGAGAATGCATACAATCAGCATTGGGGGCAGCTAAGTGGCGGCAGGGGTCCTTCGAGTGCTTGGGTAAAGACAGGGGTATCCAAGCAGATCGCCTGTATTAAATAGATGGTGCAGAGGATATATGTGTTTCTTGGTTATGGAAATTAAAAAAAAGAGCTAAAAAAACCCGTGCACACCTGGAAGTCCCTTTGGTGTCCAAGTGTGCAGCAATTATTACGACGGTAGTGAAAAAAAAAAAAATAACTGAAAATCCCGGCATTCTTTCTTACCCCAGTTTTGTGCACAACATCTTTGTAGATCCCAACAAGCCGATCGATGGCTCCTTCTCTGCACACACACACACAGTTTTATTATAACACACGCTGTCTTCAAACCTCCAAGCAGACACTCACCTGATCTCCAAGGACGGAAGATGAGGGAGGAAGTCGTTTCCAACGAAGAAGCACATGAAGACCCAGTCATCGATGCTCCGTTCAAACTCAAAGGGAAAAGGCAGACTGGCCATGGTCAGCTCCCGGGCCAGGTACTGAGAGACAAGATCATACAACAGATCACATAACTTTAGCTGAGCCACAGTTTCCCACAGACATTAAGAGAAATGAGTTTATAATGAAATAAGAAGACAACCGTATGGTTTCTATGGAATTCTTTCCTCATCTATCTGTGTTTCAGTGTTACATTGATCAGCTGCTGGTAATAAAAAGGCCTGAGAGGATTCTCACAGCAGAGACTAACACAAAATCCACTTTCTATGAAACATGAAGGAAATAATATTGATACATTTGAGAAACAAAAATAATCTTTATGAGAGAGAACAATATGTTTGCGTTCATAATCATAACTCAGAGAGCTCAGCTAATTTGTGGAATCCCTCAGGGCTCTATTCTCGGAGCTCGTTTGTTTATCGTTTACATTAATGATTATAAAAATGTTTGTATAATGACCTTGAATCTATGTTTGCCAATGACATGTCTCATCTTAAGAGAAGTAAATGAAGAATTATTCAAGTGTGGTTCAAACAAATCAAGTTTTCTCTTAAAATACATAAAACTAACTTCTATATTAGTTTACTTTTCCCATACCTTATCTATTGTAATATGGTTTGGGGCAATACCAGTCTAACTTATCTAAACAAAGTTATTTTAATTCAAAAGAAATTTCTAAGAATGTTGGAATCCTCTGATAAATTGTCTTCATCTGTTTAGGAAATACTACATTTTGTCCATTTTCAATGTTAATATTTACAGAAACTGTTTATTCATGTATAGGTACAGTATGTGCACTTGCCCACTGAATAACCAACTGTATTCTGTAATTTTTTAATATTCTTTCGATTTCTGTGATTATTCAACAAGGCATTGCAGGATTTGAATAATTGTGTACAGTAGTCCTTCGTTTGTCGCGGGGGTTACGTTCTAAAAATAACCCGCAGTAGGAGAAATCCACGAAGTAGTCAGCTTTATTTTTTATAATTATTATACATGTTTTAAGGCTGTAAAACCCCTCACCACACACTTTATACACTGTTCTCAGACAAGAATGAACATTTCTCTTTTTTTAAACATTCTCAAAGTTCAAACCTTCATTGATTTTAAAACATAAACCAGTTTTCACACATACAACACTTCAGAGTCACACTGCTAGTGATCAGACATTGATGCTGAACGCATTCAGAGTCTTTGTTGACGATGACGTCACGTCAACACAGACACCGGTCTGTTCACCCATTCAACTGTGTGACCACATGGAGCTGTAGGACACGCCCTTTAGAACCAGGACTAGGAAGGATTAGGTGTGGAGGAGAATCAGTGAGGTGGTGGTGGTAGCAGGTAAAAGTTCTCTCTGTAGCACTGAGCTAGCATAGCATTAGCCGCTAATCACACCTGCTTTTTTCACTGGTGGTTTATGTTTATGAGAGGAGAAAAAGGAGCACAGCTCCTCGCTTCAGCAGGCAGTGAAACTCACTTAATTGAATGTGTCACTGGTGGGTGAACGCAGCATTAGCCAATCAGGACGCAGAACACAATGTACGTTCATGCGCTGTAAAAAAAAATCTGTGAAACACCGAGGCCGCGAAAGGTGAACCGCAATGTAGAAAGGGACTACTGTATATGCAAAAGTGTTGGAAGAAAACTTTGGTTTTCATGAGAGAATATTCTCCACAGGGAGAACGCTGACTCACCTCTCTAAGAACACACAACCTGATGAAGATGAACTCCTGCTCGCTCACCGGCATCGAATCTGCAAACTCGTCATTCTGAAAGAGACGACAGAAAATGTTAATCCTCTCCCGCCAGAAAAAGAAGCGTTGAATGATTTCCTGCACCTCTCCTTTCTTCTCCCGGGCCACGCCCTGACAGTCCTTGATGTCGTGACCCATCTGTCCACACAGAGCGCAGGGGCGTGGTTTGTTAGGTTTGAACTCCTCTCTGATGATGGTGAAGTTGGGCTCGTGTGTGGCCAGGCCCAGCATGATTAGGTCAGCTGAGAGGAGAGCAGAGCTCATCACACACACACACAGGCTGATCACATGATCACATGTTCCCAGGCTTACCGTCGGCACCGCAGAGGCAGTGGTGTGTGTTGGGGTCATGATTGGGCTGAGCTGTAGGAAATGGACAGAAAATACGGACTTCACTTCCTGAAATGGAAACTTTTTTTTATAACCATTTCTATTTATTTATTTCCTATTTAAAATAAACCTCAAATACTATGTTTTTGTGGTTCTTAGAACAAATGGAGATGATGGTGAAAAATAGCATATGGGTTAAAAGTGACCAAAAATGGCGGAAAAGGTGGTGAAATTGGATTTAAAAAAGCCATAGAAATTGGTTAAAAGTTGTAAAAACTGGGGTAAAAACGGACAGAAAAAGTGGTAAAAAAGGGTTTAAAGTGTCAATATTGGAACAATTAGTTTAAACTTGTACATAATGGGCATGACAACTGGAGAATGTGGTTAAATTGGCAAAAAAAAGCATGAAATATGGGACAATATTACACATTTACACCATATTTTTCATTGTCAAACAGGTGCGTTTGATGTAAATACAGCAGAGAAATATGAAATTAATGACGAGCATAAACTCTATAAACAATATTAAGCATGTTCGGCATGATTCGAAAAAGTTTAAAAACCTTGGGTTAAGTGAATATATTTTATATATGTTGATATATTTAATGAGAGAGAGTAACAGATACCTCTCTGTCTCCTGATGAAATCCATAATCTTATGTTCTCCTTCACCTGGAACGCTGGCATCTGATAGAAACACCTGGAGCAGGAATGTAAATGTTTTTTATTTCTAATGAAGGACGAAAAGATGAAAAACATGACGAGTGAAGGAAAGAAACACTCACCACAATGTTCTTCCATCCCGGGTCGTTGCTGAGTCTCTCAGCGACATAATACCTCAAACACTGAGCCAGGTTGTCCATGAACTCTGTCCCCTGTACACAGAGAGAGAGAGAGGACGACGTTATTCACTGGTACAGACGTATATAGATTAGATCTGCTCCTAAATGTTAGATGAGAGCGTCACACGTACAGGAGTGATGCAGTTACTGTCAAATCTCTCTTTGATTTCCTCTGGTGGAAGATAACCTCCTGTAGAAAAAAGAACAAATAAACAATGATCCTCTACATTATACCATTCATAAGTATTTATATGTTTACACACACCTCTTTGGATGATCTCCTCCCTCATGCGCTCCTTGGACTCAGTTAGTTCCACTCCTTCTTTGGAGGCTCTGAAGCGACGCGAGCGCTGCTGGTTCATTTTAGCACGAGGAGCCTGAGGAAGAAACAACCAGAAACTGAGCATGAGCAGATCAGAGCTGGGACACTCACACACAGCATTTTTTGGGGAGTCATTTTGCATATTCATGTTGTCCTTTTGTATATTTTCCTCACATTTTAATTCATATATAAGTCATTTACTGTGTTTTTATGGTCGTTTGTATATTTTTGTCGTCTAGTGCCTTTTTGTTGTCCCTCAGTGTGTTATTGAAGTCATGTTGTGTTTTTCTATTTTGATACTTTTGGTTACTTTTGCTCAGTGGTTCCCAAACTGGGGTACCCTTAAGGGTACTTGAACACCTCTCAAATATTTCAAACTTTATCTTTTAACATTACAGATTTTTCATGCACAAACTTTTTTCTCATCCATCAATAATAATTTGTGGCACAACTCTTTAAAACACACCAAAATGTGAAATTCTAATTTTAAAACGAGCAAAACATCAGAACAAAAGGAATAAAAAGCCCTAAATTCAAGGTTAATGTTGGACGAGCCACAGTAAAGAGTTTAGACGAGTCTGGAGCACAGATAAATAATGTAGAACATGAGCTAAGGGGTACATGTGATAAATAAAGGCTAAGGAAACACTGCTTCAGCTGCGTTTTGTTGTTTCTCAATTTTTCCTCTGTATGTGTTTAGGGTCATTTTGTGTAGTTATGCTGTCATTTTGTTTGTATTTGTTATTTTTGTAGTCATCTTGTGTGTTATGAGAGATGTCTTATGTTTTATATTGTGTATTCAATTGTTTTTTGTAATTTTCTGTAGTTTTGTTATTTTGTATTTTTTCATCATCCTTGTTTTTCAAAAAGTTTTCTAGAGTCAGTTTGAGAATATTTTGTGTTTACTTTGGGGGGTGCACAAAATGAGCCTAAGGGCCGTACATGGGTCCCCGGACCACCAGTTGCAGAGTTCCTACAGCTTCAGTCAAATTAAATTCAGGACTTAAGACTTTTTATGCCATTTGAAATTAAATTGGAGACTACTTCAATGAGATTTAAGAATACTTCATAATAAACATAATTAATTACAAAGGGGGAGGGTACATTTTTTTTTCCAGTGCAAATGGCGGCCCCCAAAGTAAACACACAAAAGTGCACAAAATGGCAGTAAAATACACAAAAAAAACTGACTTACAGTTCATACGGAAAGTATTCACAGCACTTCACTTTTCCCACATTTCATCATGTTACAGCCTTTTTCCAAAAGGGATTAAATTCACTTTTTTCCCTCAAAATTCTACACATAATTCCCAATAATGACAACTTAAAAACGCTTGTTTGAGATTTTTGGCAAATTTCTTAAAAATAAAAAAATGAGGAAATCACTTGTACATAAGTATTCAAAGCCTTTGAGATCAAGCTCAAAATTGAGCTGAGGTGCATTCTGTTTCCACTGATCATCTTGAGATGTTTCTACAGCCTAACTGGAGTCCACCTGTGGTAAATTCAGTTGATTGGACATGGTTTGGAAAGGTACACACCTGTCTATATAAGGTCCCACAGTTAACAGTGCATGTCAGACCACTAAACAAGCATGAAGTCGATGGAATTGTCTGTAGACCTCTGAGACAGGATTGTCTCAAGGCACAGGTCTGGGGAAGGGTACAGAAACATTTCTGCTGCTTTAAAGGTCCCAATGAGCACAGTCGCCTCCATCATCCATAAATGGAAGAAGTTTGGAACCACCAGGACTCTTCCTAGAGCTGGTCGTTAAGTAGGTTTTGAGTTTATCCTTAAAGGTGGGGAGAGTAGCAGGCTCCCGTACTGAGACGGGGAGCTAGTTCCAAAGGGGAGGGGCCTGATAGCTGAAAGCTGTTCCTCCTGTTCTACATCTAGACACGTTAGGAACTTCCAGGAGACCAGCAGACTGAGAGCGGAGTGATCTGCCTGGACGATAGGACACTAACAGGTCTCTAAGATATACAGAGCTTGATCATGTAGAGCTTTGTATTTTAACAGGAGGATTTTAAACTCTATTCTAGATTTTACAGGAAGTCAATGAAGAGAAGTCAACACTGTAGAAATATCTTCTCTACTGTTAGTACCTGTTAGTATTCTAGCTGCAGCATTCTGAATTAACTGGAGACTTTTTAGTGAGTTACTAGGACATCCTGACAGTATAGAGTTATAATAATCTAATCTAGATGTAACACATGCATGGATTAGTTTTTCAGCATCACTCTGGGTCAAGATATTCCTGATTTTAGAGATATTACAGAGGTGGAAGAAGGCTGTCCTTGTGATTTGTTTAATATAAAATAAAGAGCAAAAAAAAAAAAAAAAAACAGATCCAGGATGTCCTTTATTTATTTTATTCACCTTATTTTAACAGTCAACCCTAAACAGAACACTTCTGTGATGTAGCTTAATAATCAAGCACTACATTAATAGAAAATTCACGTTAGACTTTAGTACAAGATTAAATATTGAATAAAAATGTCTAATATAAAAATGAATAGTGCCTCATCTTAAAATACCCAACAGGCATGTTAACAAATAGGAAAATAAAAGTACCACAGAGCTGTAAAGTAAGGCCAGTAATGAGCTTTTAGGAACTGAACTCTTAATGTTTACTCTCATTTAGTTCACACATTAAAATGTATGTTTTTATGATGAAAAGTATGATAACTTCATTTTGTTGGTATTGCAGGTTTAGAGCATGAAAAGTATTAGCTGCTTATTAAATAACAGGGGTGAGATCTGCAGATAGAGGTTCATTTAGAACAGGAGTTCTCATCTGGTCTCATCCTAGGACCCACATTTTGTCATTGGGTCCCACGTTTTTTTTAAGAATTCAACCAAACAAATTTAGTTTTACAAAAATAGCTGTTGAAAACATCATATTTTTTAAAACAAATCTATATATTTTCCTGTGCAACATGCATTTCACAGCATGCATGTCAAAATAAAAGACAAGTGCAACATGAGACATTAAGTATTTATTTATTTTTGACCAGCTAAGTACAGGTCCGCGACCCACCAGCTGAGAATCACTGATTTAGAACACACCTGCACGTCCTGCAGTAAATTGACTTATGGTCTATTCTCACACACAAACATACACGCAAATCCCAAACACTGGCGCGCACACACAAACACGCCCTTAAACATCTGTGCACAGTGCACACACACACTAGCATCAGGCTAGTTAGCAGAGGTAGGGATCGGCGATATTGACAAAAACTTATTTCGATAATTTCAAGAATTTATCACGATAACGATAAAAATCACAATAAATAAAATGAAAAATGAAATAAAAAAATCACAACTTAGTGTAAACAGGCTCCTTACAAACTCAAATAAATCTTAATACATCAACATTAGACACAATTAAAAAGGCTACAATAACTGCTGACTCAGAGTTCATGAGTTGATATTTTATGGAATATATTTGTGCGTGTGGATTACTATTAGTGTTACTGTATGTAATTCATTTATTTCCTCCCTGTGTTTGAGGAACTTTGGGTGGATCTGATGGAAGAACTTGAATAGGTTCACTTTGTTGGATGTTATCTGTTTTAACCACGTAGCGGTTCATGATGTATCACAGCATAGTAGCTTCTGGTAGCTGAGACGAAGACCTCACACACAGACAGACGGCGGTGTGTGCGGGGGGCGGTGGCGGTGCACACCGTGCAGAGCTTCCGTAAACAACGTTCCACTTCAGAGAATATCTTGTTGACAACAAACAGGAACAGTTTTGGCCAGTGGAACATGTTTTTTTTGGGGCATTCTTAGCTAAATTGAGGGACAAATGGCCCGTGGCCCTCGCTAATTTCAGACATGGGAATTTATCGTTTATATCGAGGGATGACAAATTCTTACCGGTGAGAATGTTTTTGACAATAAATCAAAACCATAAAATATCGCACATTCCTACAGAGGCTAATGATACGTTTGTTCTCTTCCAAACAGAACAAATGTAGTGATTAACCTGATGTTGAACTCCTTTATTCACAAACATCTGAGAACTGGTTTAACTCTCCACCTCAGCTCTGCATCCAACTTGTTCTGCTGACCAAACAACAGACAGGCTCCTCCTCTTTTTGACACAAGTTCTTCTGTGTCATCATGTTCTACTAGTTCTGCAGCTGCAGAGCTTTCTTATCCATTTACATCGTAACCATGGTAACCAGAGCGCTACTGTTTACCTTCACAGTGCAACTTTGACACGGCGCAGCTATATTAAAAAATTATATCATACGGAAATATATAGCGGTATTTGGTATGAACCGGTATACCACCCACCCCATAATGATAATAAATATTCATACATATATTGGGAGATAACGTCCGATTCCGATCCAGTCTGAAACCACGTGATCTGGCCTGACATCCTTACTTTGAAATGTTGGAGATCAGAAACGGACTCACCACTCCGTCGATGGCCATGTATAAAACTCTTCTGGGTCTCACGATGTTGAAGAGCCGATCGATGTACTCAAAGATGGCGACCATCATCTCGTCTTCGTTCTTCGGGGCCGGCCTGTGAGGAAGAGGAGGAGTGAATCATAGGATTTGATACACTGTGGTGATGATGGTGATGAGGGGGTGGATCCTACTTGTCTTCAGGGTGGGTGCAGGGATGGATGATCCCGTTCATGTCAAGGTACAGATTATCAAACTCCACCTCGTTGGGGTTGGGTTTGGTCGTATCCACTGGGATTCGAACTCCATTGCACTCTTTAGCCTTTAAACAAAACATAAACATGTTTAAAAATGACTTTTAAAACTGCTTCATGTTTTATTCTACTTTGTTCTCTCTGGTTTAGTGATCAGAAATATGTGGGCATGGTTTAAGTTATTGTCCCGCCCCCTGGTGCAGTGGCTCTAAACCTTTTCAGCATTGACCTCCAGAATAAAGGGCCCAGAGACCGGGGACCCCCACTGAAGGTGGTGAAAGGAGATTTTAAAAACTAAGGCTGAACAATTTATCGTTTTCTGATTGAAACCACAATTTCAGACGTGATCATGTGATCATGTCCCTTGCCTGACCCAGGATATGTTTACGACTATTTTACACATACATGCTGTCTCCCTCCCTCCTCCAATCAGAAGCAGCCTCATGCTCGTGGAAAGGTCACGCTAACCAATAAGTAGGGCGTATCATTTCACCGTTGACCCTCTGGGGCCGACGGACGCGCCGGCGCGTCCTGATCACATAAACGTTTTAAAGAGCCAATAGCGGAAAGTGCAGCATCCTTGGATCTCCATTTCAACTTGTGTCGAAAGTGCAGATGTCAAACTACAAACCAGTCTTTAAATCATGTTAATAGGCCAAATAGAAGTGGCGTTATGAGGGAAAATGTGTTTTTCTGTGACATTTTCTTGAGCTGTCAGTGCTCCGTACAAGAAGACGCTGAAGAGCGAGTCTAAAACGAAAGTGAAAGTCTTGTGCAGCAAGTTTGAACAACACTGAAACGTCTCATTATAGCTGTTTCCTATTGGTTGAGAAGAAGAAGGCCATTGTCCAATCATAAAGTCTACATATAGTGGGAATATTGTTTTCAAGCGACAGGTAAACAGAGACGGAGAAAAAGAGGGTGAGTTGAGAGATTTGAGATAATAGTGATTATTACTGTGATTTGACTGTTTAGTTAGTGTGTAGTGAGTGAGAATGGAGTGTAGTGTATAATATATTAGTTTATTGTTTTACATCAACACAATGAGGCACAAATTATTTGCCAATTCCCTGTATTTGTGATTCATACTTTTTTGTAAATAGCTATACAAAATCGCCGGAAAGTGACAGAAAGTGGATGAAACGCCGTCATCGTGAGACAAAGAACGTTTGTTATGGGGAAATGTTTCTGAGGACTGCTCATTAGGTGCACCGCCCAGTCAGCTTTTAATACCATCAAATACTCTGCCCCTAGTGGTGAAATCACTGAGGCATCCTTGTGTCCATTTGTTTAAGTTTAATCATTATGATCTGGAATGATGTCATCAGAATAAATTAAATTAGGTACATTTAAATTAATGTCATTTAATTTAAATTAAGTTGATCAAAACTTAATAAACCTGCTCAGATTCAGTAAACCATTGATCTATGAGGGGGAATTGGGTGACATTAATGCTGCTCTCATACATCTTTATACAACAAAAATAATCCATGTCCGTACAACATATGAATTGTATCTTACACATAATTTTTACATATTTTTTTGTTTAACTCGTGCAGTGTCTGTAGGAAGCATGTGTTATTATAGGAAAGTGGGAGGTTCAGTAGTTTTTTCATGGATGGTTAAATGAGGTTGTGTTTGAAGGTGTGACGTCAGGAATATTTAGGTTTAATGTGAAATGTGTAGAGTGATAAATATTGTGTTTTCATTCATTTAAATTAATAAATTGGGGGAAAAGCAACGCACCAGCATGAAGTTATGAAACACTCACATTTACAAGGGAGCTTTAATTCCAAATAAAAGGTAAATCCTCTTTAAATTGACATTGTAAACACTTAATTCCTAATGCAAATTTAACACACAGACCTTGCTTTATAGGTTATGTTTTTGTTATTATTACAGGAGTTAAAAAGCAACATTAGATTTTTGCATTAGAGTAATGGAATTTAATGTTTAAATGGTAATGTGTAAATTTCTGTAATGTTTGTAAATGTTACTGTACATTGTAAATATTGCACTGAAACTTGATTTATAGAAAATTATGAATCAAAAATATTGTAAAATCTGCCAAAAAAATCGCAATTAGATTTTTTCTTAAAATCTTACAGCCTAATTAAAAACCTCAGAAATAAGTTAAAAGTTATTAATTAAAGTAAATGAAAAAAAAAATAGACAGTTGGAAAAGTGGTGGAAAAGATTTATAAGTGTTGAACCAGTTGGTGTTACAGTTCCATTCGTCATCATGTTATCTTGTGACTGTAAATGAATCCAAAAATGTAACGAGTTTAAATACTGAAAAACTTAATCAAACTTGTGAAATAATAATTGAATGGTCTTTATATCAGCTTTATCTAGCCTTTATCATCTATTTGTAGAGAATGTACGACATCATTTCTACTGTTTTAATAGTAATCTTTATTTTGTAATGTTCTGACGGCAGGAACACTTGATAAACAAAGAACGATTTATTCATTATTTAATATAGTTTTGTATTTATCGCCTCAAACCTCTGAGTGGTTTGCTGAAATCAGAGAAATACAAACTTTTTTTTTTTTAAACGACTTTAAAAGAACAAACCTTTCTCCACACCACTAGATTGAATTGGTCATTTAAAAGTTGATTATTGTCAGATGTATTGTAAATAAACTGTTTTAGCGCAGTAAACTGCAATTAAAAAATAATATTTAATTCAGGGTTTAACTTGGTGAAATGCAGAAAGTTCAATTATAGGTTTTTAATCTAAATTCTAAATTTTATTGCTGGATTTCAGGTTCAGTTTACCACAAAACAATTTATTATCTAAAAATTATACTGCATGATCAAATAAAGTTCAAGTATTTATGGATTATTTTCGGTCCCTGTGCTTAGATAAACCCTTAAAGTAGATAAAACAGAGTGAAATTCTATAAAATTACTAGTACGGTGTGATTGTAGCGGCGGGGATGCTAAGCTAACACGCTAGCCTACCTTCTCTTCCACGCAGTGAACGATGATTGATGGATATTTGCGACTCAGCCAACGGAAAAACGCCGGGACTCCCATCTCCGGCTAATGTTCGTCTGTCCGTTGGTAATTAAAACAAAGTGAAGCGTTAGAAAATGTTTAAAACAGTGTATTTAAAACCCGTGTAGAGTCAGACGCTACTGCTACATGCTTCTCCAGGCGGCCATTATTAAACCTTCAACTACCGGTCCAGGGTGAAAACACTTCCGGGCTATTTTTGGCGGGAAGGAAAATAAAATAAAAATAAATACTTTTTTCTTTTCTTTTCTTTTTTTTAATCTAAGAATCTGAATTTTAGAAAATAACTTAAAATGTACTATTATTGGGCAGGAATAGAAGGAATCCTTCACAAATACCAGTTTGTTTTTAATCTTTTTTTTATTTATATAATTATATTATATAATGCTAAACCCACATTGTGCATGAAAAATAGAAGAATGTTATTACTTTGCACTCAAATAACTTTATAATTACTGTTGTAAAAGACGTGATTGTAAGGAAGCGTAGAGCTGCCACATGGGAAAATATATTTTCCTATATTGTATGAACAATATAATTATATTAGAGAAACATGATATTATATTGGAAACGCGATAGTGGAGAATCCACGTTTAGACATTCATTTATTACCGCATGTGCATGCATATGTCAACTTTCTTACTTCTTTTACTCTTACTCTTGTCTTAAATCCACCTTTCTTCACATTATTATATCACGTTAGTACAATATAATATGATGTTCGTAACTATACTATATTGTTTGTACAATATAATTATATTGTTCATACAATAGTGATCCAAAATATATTTACACCTGTGGCAGCTCTACGCTTCCCTATGATTGCACCTTTTATATTATTTTGCGTATTTATGTTGTTCTTTCACTGGCGCCCTGTCCAGGGTGTATCCCCGCCCAGCGCCCTATGAGAGCCGGAGGCAGACCCCCGCGACCCTGATAAATGGGAATAAGCGGGTATGAAGATGGATGGATGGATGGATGTTGTACTTTCGTATAGTTTCTTGTCATTTTAATTCGTTTTAGTGTGTTTTTGGAGTCATTTTGTATATTTTTGTGGTCGTTTCGGTGGATTTTTAAATCAATAAAGGGGAATATTTTTGTCCTTTTGTTGTCCTTTTGTGTAATTTTGTAATTTTTTTTGTTGATTTGTGGTATTGTCGTTCCATAGCAGGGTTTTGTTTTCGTTTTTCTGTTATTTTGTGTGTTTTTTTGGAGTCTTTTTTTCTTCTCTGTATACGTTATGGGTCATTTTGGGAACATGTTGTCATTTTTTGTTGTTATCTTGTGTGTTATGAGCCCTTTTATAAAACTTTATATTTTCATTATGTGATTACATTATGTGCCTTTTATGTTATTTTTTTTATGAGATTTTGAAGTTTTTTGGGGGTTTTTTTTAACAATTTTTTATCCTTTTCAATAAAAGTTATATTTTTATCACCCATATTATTATTATTATTAATAATAATAATAATAATAAAAATAATACTAATATTATCATATAAGGGGGGGGGACAACAGAAATGTTTGGGAAACATAAGCCTAATTGTGGTAAAACAGCTAAATCGTGACTATTTGGGTGAATATTATAATGGGAATTAAAATTAAAATACTTATACATCTATACAGGACTGCAATATAACTAAAATAGGGAATAAAATTAATTTGAACAAATTTATAGTAATTTAAAAGACTTTTTCTGAACAGCAGTCATGGCCAGACGCTTTGAATAACAGAATCAATTAAAGAAGTCATTTAAATTTGTAACATTTAAAAAAAAAAAAAAAAAATCAAAGTGAACGCATACATTACTAAATATGTTTTTTTTTAAAAACTAAAATAAATGCAGTTGTACAGAATATTTATCACGTCATGATGGCTCAGTGGTAGAGTGGGTTGTCCAGTGACCGAAAGGTTGGAGGCTCAAATCCCGCTCTAACATTGTCATTGTGTCCTTGGGCAAGGCACTTTACCCACATTGTCTTGTATGAGTGAGTATGAATTGTGAATGAATGTTGGTGGTGGTCAGAGGCGCAAAATGTTAGTCTGCCCTATGGCAGCTGTGGCTACATTGTAGCTTAACACCACCGGTATGACTGTGTCTCTTTGAAGAAAGCGCTTTATAAATCCAAGCCTTTATTGTTAGAATTACTAGTGGAGATTGTGTTTTGTTTGAAATAATTGGTATCATATATAAATGTTTTTGTTATGTAAGAACTCAAAATGTTTTATGTTTAAAGGGGAATTCCAAACTGTACATTTTAAACTGCATGTTTTAGTAAATCCTAAGTTTAAATAATTATTCCCACACAGTGAATTGTTCCTCAGAGCTAAGTTTGAGTTGAGGATTAAAGCTGATAAACTTCACATGAGGCTGATCTAATAAAACATGGATAAACGTCCTTATTATTGTCTGTTTGTCACTGAAAGAGGCGGAGCGCCTCCTACCGGTGGGTTATTACATCACCACAACCTGCTGGGATTTAGTTTAAACATATGTATAATTTACTATGAAATAATCTTAAATTAAATTAAAGCCATTAGAATTAAGCGATTTTTTCAGGTCAAATATAAAACCCCATCAGACTGTTAATAGAGAGACGTTATTAAATAATCGCTCAGCACAAAAAGGTTTAAAATCAGGACAAAGACAAAAAAAAAAGTAAGACAAGATAAGCTGAAACAAGATTATAAATCATTATATAGATACAATAAGGCGACTGGAGAAGAGACACCTCCCATTATCAACAGGTGATCTATATCAGGGGTTCTCAACCTTGGAGCCAGTAACCAATTTGTGGATGTGAGACACTGGGAGGGGGCTGCCAGATACCTTCACAAAACTAAGAATATTTTTTGAACAATTTGAGCCCATTTTGACCCTTTTTCTGCAACAACACCAAACTCACCATATTTTAACCTATTTTATCACTTTTTCTTGCCATATTTTGGTTCCTTTTAATGTATTTTTGCTACATTTCTCCAATTTCTGACACTTCTACATCACATTTCAACCTTTGCTGCACATTTTTCCCACGTTCAAGACATTTTCAGCACTTATAAACCATTCCACCACTTTTCCACCTAATTTTTCACCCATTATATCTTATTATCTTATTTTATGTTTATTTTTGCCAATTTAACCACAATAATGATTTTTAATTCCCATATTTTGCTAGTTTAAACTCATTTTCTCTACATTTTTAAATTCCATTACCCACAATTTGCAACTTTTAAGCCATTTCTGTGGTTTCTAAAATCCAATTTCACCACCTTTTCTATCATTTTTGGTCACTATGAACCCATTTTATTTGTGATTAAAACAATGATTTCCATCATTAAGATGACTATAATAATAATAGTAAACTTCCTGGATAACAGTGGCTATTATTCAGATGAATAAATAACTAAATAAAGAACAAGAACACTGTCAAAAGTTTCAATGGAATTTGGAATGAAATTGCTTCACTTTTTTATTTGTTGTGTGAATAAGACGTTTTAAAAGTGAGAATCAATGAGAAAGTTGTTGTTTACGAGTTGTTCTCAGTGTAAAACGATGGAATCGCTGCATTCATAATGATTGGTGCTGTTCTGGTTTGGAGCTGCTGTCCTCGGCACACAAACTTTTTTCCAGAGATGGACTTGAGTTGAAAGTGTGTTTCAGAGACAGCAGAGTGAGAGTGGAGCCGCTTTGATCCGCCTCACGCTGGGAACTGGGAATCATTAGTCCACAAGGCCTTTGGTTCCACATGAAAGACTCGGCTCCGCTCTGCAGGAAGCAGTGGACAAACAGGCCTGTTAGAAGTCACACACACACACACACACACACACACACACACACACACACACACACACACACACACACACACACACACACACACACACACACACACACACACACACACACACACACACACACACACACACACACACACACACACACACACACACACACACAGTGAGGAACAAACTTCACCTGAGACACAAACACTAAGCATTGATAAAAACACACAAAAAACTCACGATTATTAATGCACAATTAAAGGCACAAAAGGTTCAGAGATGAGTCAGAGTCATTAGAATCATGGGATCCAGTTTGTGAACTCATTAAGGACTCATTAAAACACTTGTTAAATCAGTGGTTCTATGTCATCCTTCCTGACCACCAGAGGCGGCGCTCTAAGCACAGGTCAAGAAATCAATAACAACAAAGTCACGTGTGACCCCTCCAGTGTCTTACGGAAGTCTATAACAGTACATCACACCGGAGGCTCAGTCCCTTTTCACGTTCTCGCATGCAGGTTGGATGTGAGGTTGGGCAAGCAAACCTTGTTTATAGAACTGATTGGTTTTGCTACCGTGCTTGTTGTAAGTAGCCCTGTCACTGCTTACAGTTGGTGCAGCGAGTTTTTCACCCTCCAAAAGGCTGCACAAGCTGTTTCTGTTTCATCTTCACCGTAGTTTAACGCTCGGTGGATTTACGTTGATCGCCCGTGTTCGGCCAGTTTATAAGCCACTTCGGCGTGTGTTTATCAGCCGTGTTCGGCTCGTTTTCAGTCACATCACCGCTTCGGTACGTGTTTATCAGAAATCAGAAATGTTTTATTGGCAAAGTACAGTTTTTAGGACAGCACAAGGAATTTGACTTGGTAGTCGGTGCGCGAAACAAAAAAACATAGAAACAAGCCAGCAATAATAATAATAATAATTTTCACATTGGTTATCATAGCCGCTTGGTGTGCAACGAAGGAGCACCATCATTTATAGAGCTGTGTTTAGCTTCTTCCTCGGTTATTAGTGGCGTCTTTGTTCGACCTGGCCCGCGGCTTAATACCCGATTGGGTTAGTGCCGTAGTGTAACTACTTTGACTGGGTCACTAGTGGCGTTTCCTGCTCGACCTGACTTAGCTGCTAACAGTCAGCATGGTACCTGCTGAACTCTCGAAAACGGGTCACTCGTGGCGTTCTCTGCTCAACCTGACCCTGTTGCTACACTTGGATGCTTTCACTGTGTGGTTGGTGACGTCTCTGTCCGACCAGACCCTGCTGTACCGCTCTCACCTGGTGAGTACTGGTCTAATTACTGGTCACTAGTGGCGTTTTCTGCTCGACCTGACCCTCGCTACTATCAGAAAGATGAGGCCTGAGACTGTGTTGCCAATCCTGCATGGCTCAGCTTCAGCCTGATGATGGCCATGATCTTTGAGCTTCATGTCTGGGGTAAGACCATCTAGGAAACGCCCTCTCTGATGGTGCATGCCCCAATTGTGCCACTCTGCCACGATCGGTGCACGTGACCCGTTTGGCTGCTGTCGGGGAGTCCTCAGGGTGGACGTTTAATGGGCCCCCAAGTTGATCACCAGCCGGCAAGACGGTGGGGCACAAGCGCCCAGCTAAAGGAAATGAAGGTGGGCCATGTAAGAAAACCAGTAAGACTGGGCCTGAGAAACTGTCTACCAAGGTAGACATGTTAACTAACAAAATGGCCCAGATGAGGGCTCTCATTCGGGCTCTACAGACTGATGCTGACCGGGCTGCAGCGGTTGGTGAAGATCATAAAGGGGCCCCTGAAGAAGTTATGGCTTTGGCGGCGTCGGACACCCTGCTCCGGCACAAATTTGAGAGCATGAGCGCTAGGGTCTCAGAACCTGGCTCCTTGGCTTCCACCAGCACTCAAACGGAGGGGTACGAGCCTATTACCACAGCAATATGTACGGCCCTGGCACGCCTGAAATTAGATGTGCCATGGGCAGAAGCAGCCCCCTCTAGTGCTTTCTTTCGGCAGCAGTCTTCAGTGTCTTCCTTTTTAGGTTCCTCCCTCAGAGGAGTATATAAAAGAGCTGCATGCCTGTTGGACAGACACCAAGGCTCACTTTTCAAAGCTCACTTCAGACAGAACGGCCCTGGCTGCAATGCAGGACTCAGAAAGGTTTGGCCTGGGGCGTATGCCGGTGGTGGAGTCGGCCATCGCTTTGCTGGTAGTACGGCCAGAGGAGACGCTGCGGACTAACGCCTGTTGCCCTCAACCACAGTGCCGTATCACGGATGAGTTGCTGTGCAGTTCGTACGACATGTACGACTTGAGGCTGTATTGTTGGACCAGCCTACGCAGGGACTGATTGATGGCTTTCACCCTCCAATCTAGAGAATTGGGGAGGCTACTATCGATGCTGGTCCAGGCTCGACGCCAAGTCTGGCTGGCGCAGTCTCCCCTCTCGGAATCCAGTAGAAGGACTCTGAGAGGTCTCCCGGTTGTCCCTGGATAGCTGTTTGGCTCGGCTGCAATTGAGGCATTGGAACGCAAGGCTCAGGCCAGCCACACAAGACAGCAGTTGGTGGGGCTTCAGAGACAAAACCTTCACCGCTTCTCATGCTTCCTTTCGGAGGTATTCAGTACATCAGCGGTCAGCTACAGCGCCCCGCAGAGCAGAAGAGAGACTCCCAAGGTCCGGCTTTCAGGGTCCTTGTCCTTCGCAGGCAACGCAGTATGCTCGTTACACCCCCAAACCCTCAAAGGGTCAGGGTGCTTCCAGATGAAACTACGGAGCCGGCGGCAGGGCATTTTACCATGGTTTACCATTATTTTTTGGTTCCAAAAAAGACGGGCGATCTGCGCCCGGTTTTAGGCCTCAGGGGTCTGAATGTATTTTTAAAGGTCCTCCCATTCAAAGAAGAGCTTAAAGAAATGATTAAGGACATGAGACAGGATTTCACGTCCTTAAGACAGGAACCATCTACGAAGATGGAGAACATGACGAATGCCCTGGAGAAATCATTGAAAATACTGGAGAATGATGTCAAGGTACTGAAAGAAGAAAATGTAAAGAATGCTGAAAAGATAAAAATGCTGGATGCGAGGGTTGAAGATTTGGAAAGAAAAGAAAGAGAAAAGGATGTCATCATCACGGGCCTAAAGATAAGGCCAAGGAGCGACGCCAGTGCAACAAGACAAACAGAGGATCCGACCATCGAAGACGAAAAATCGATTGAAGAACAGGTGATTGATTACCTGGACTCGAAAGGTATTGAAGTGAACCCAGACAACAACAACTACTGCCAGCTGCTGCCAAAACGCAAAGACACCAGAGATGTGAAAATTACATTTACCAACGTGAAATATAAAGCTGAAATAATGAAACAAGGAAGAAAACTTGTGGGAACGATGGTGTTTATGAACGAGAACCTGACGAAGCAGAATGCAAGTATCGCATGGAAAGCACGCCAACTGAAGAAAGGAGGAAAAATTGTGAAAACTTGGACCAGAGGCTGCAGGATTTACATCACACCCCCAGGAGGAGAAAATGGAAAACCCGTTCTACTCCAAAGGATGGAAGACCTGGAAAAATACGAATGAGGTACCTAAAAGTCAAGAACACTGATAAAAATCATGGATATGGACAGAATCACTAAAAATCATCCACAACATCATCAACATCAACAACGGGAGATTAATCAAGTAGACGAAGTGGACCCAAATAACTTTTCACATTGGAAACAATACACAAACAGCCATTACTACACAGAGAATGACTTCAAAGTGGAAAATAAGAAGGAAAAAGGTCTGTCACTTGTTCATTGTAATTGTCAGTATGTATGCAAATTTTGAAGACATTAAGGATTACATCTCTACTTTGTATAGGTCATTGATTACTTGGAGTCAAAGGACATTGTCCTGAACCCTAACAACATCAACTCCTGCCAACTCTTGCCAAAGCGTGATGACACAAGAGCTGTAAAAATCACCTTCACGAATATGAAATTCAAAGGAGAACTACTGAGGCAAGGCAAGAAATTGAAAGAAACGAAGGTTTTCATGAATGAACACCTGACAAAACAAAACGCAAGCATCGCATGGAAGGCACGCCAAATAAAAAAAAGGAGGAAAAATTCTGAAGACGTGGACAAGAAACTGCAGGATTTATATCACACCACTGGGAGAAGAGAACGGAAAACCAATCTTCATCAAAACGATGGAAGACTTGGGAAAATACGAAGGATCCACCTAAACAACAACATTACTGATGGTAATCATGGACATGGACCCAGATCAATATAAACACTGGAAACAAGACTCAGACTGTGCTTACTTTTCGGAGACTGAATTCAATGTGGCACTGTGGATGGATAATCTATCCATCCATCCATCTTCATACCCGCTTATTCCCATTTAACAGGGTCGCGGGGGTCTGCCGGTGCCAATTGAAGATAATCTACTCTTCCCTTATTGGGTCACATTTAAATTACTGCTTATAAACTAAGACATAGTAATGTGTTTATACGAGAAACGGTTAAATCTAACATTGGAAAACACAGCACTGTCAATAGCTATTAACAGCTAGAATAACCTTGATGCAGACGCAAAACAAGGAACTTCGAAAGACGATGAAGTTTTCTTTTGAACTGGAGGAACGTAAACAAAGTCGGGGAATGAAATCTGAAGGGAACAAGGACGCCACAAACAATGATGGAGAGGAGGAATGAAAAAAGACAACACTGACTACAGATGAGAATAAATCCTACATAAAAAAGGACAAAAAAAGGACAAAAAAAAAAAAAAATGAAATTGTGTTCAGAACAACCTAAGACTGTTTGACCAGAGAGACAAGCTTTGATGTAAATTTTCTGTGTACAAAACAGGGGACGGGACTTGGATAAGCAAACTGCTTCTCTCGTCTCCTTTTTCGGCATGTACCAAAAAAAAAAAAAAAAGAATAACAAAACTTCTGTTAATGCAACCATGTCGGAAATAAACTGAATAAATAAATAAATAAATAAATATGTCTTTTATTCCTAAAGTGTCCTCAGCAACAGGGCAGGTTCAGCCACTGCAGCTGGCTCATTTTGACGCGAGGATTGCTTCTGGGCATCTGTGTCCAGAACGGGCGCTTGAGGCATATGTAAAACCTACAGAGGCCATCAGGAGATCAGACTGCCTGTTTGTATGTTTTGCGGGCTCACACAAAGGACAGACTGTGTCTAAACAAAGCCTTGTACTCTGGATTGTCAGGGTCATTACCAAATCATATGCTCTACAATCGCTGCTACTGCCACCAGGTGTGAGGTGTATTCCACTAGGGTGCTCTCAACTTTGTGGGCAGCTATGAATGAGGTGTCCTTGGAAGTGATCTGTGCCGCGGCGTCATGGACATCCCCAAACACCTTTGCAAGATTCTACAGGGTGAACATGGCTATGAATCCCGGATGACCGCCAGAGAACTTGGTCCCTCGGAATCCTCATGCTTGCGAGGAGGGATGTAGGGACTGAGCCTCCGGTGTGAGGTACTGATATAGACTTCCGTAATACACCGGAGGGTGTCACACGTGACTTTGTTGTTATTAATTTCTCGACCTGCGCATGCGCAAGGATGATCATCCAGTGCTTAAAGCACCACCTCTGACGGTCATTCGGGATTCATAGAAACTTAGTTATAATCGTAACTTTCGTTCTCAACCTTTTCAGGCCGCGACCCCCAAAATAAAGGTCCCAGAGAGCGGGGGCCCCCACTGTAGCTGAAGGACGTTGAACTGAAGAACAGTAATGTGGAGACAGGACCATCTATAAGGGGGAATAAAGTTGAGAGCTTTTTGGGGTCCATCCATAAAGTCAGTAAAATGATGGTCCATTGTTCTATGAATCTGTGATAACCACATTTATTTATTCATCTGAATAATATCCACTGTTATAGAGGAAGTTTACTATTATTTGGCCCATAGTATTGTATTAATAATATAATAATGTAATGCACCGCTGTATTGGCCGCATTCCAATAATTTAACAATTTTCCAAGAAAAATCCACATAAAGACTGCTCCGTAACGTAGGCTGCACCCAATCAAAAATAATGGTGGAATGAGATTTTAAAAACCACAAAAATGGGTTAAAAGTTGCAAATTGTGAGTAATGGAATTAAAAAACTTATGAAAAAATTAGTTTAAACTAGAAAAATATGTGAATCAAAAATCGTAAATGTGGTTAAATTTGCAAAAATAAGCATGAAATATGGTGAAAAAAAGTTAAAAGTGACAATAATGGATCAACATATGTGACATTAGGTGGAAAAGTGGTGGAAAGGGTTTATAACTGCTGAACATGTCTAGAAAGTGGAAATAAATGTGCAGAAAAGGCATTGCAATTTGATATAGAAGTGTCAGAAATGGGAGTAATGTAACAAAAATGCATTAAAAGGAGCAAAAATACGGCAAGAAAAAGTGATGAAAAATAGGTTAAAATATGGTGAGTTTGGTGGAGTTGCAGAAAAATTATAAAATTAAACAAAAATAAAATGTTAAAAAAATATTCTTATTTTCTTGAAGGCATCTGGTGACCCCCTCCCGGTGTCTTGTGACCACAAATGGGGTTCGAACCCAAAGGTTGAGAACCCCCGTGTTAAAGGGCTGTCAAAGGATTTCCAAAACAACCAAAAAGACTTGAATAAAAACCGCTACAAAACCAAAAAAGGTTTCACACAGAGAATCATCACATCAGTTAAGACGACAATAATGACTCATCAGACTCATTAAGAGATTAACTAAGACTCATTAAATCCAGTTGTTAAAAGACTCAACTTTAAGGACTCGTTAGCGGTTCCTGAGCCGTTGGAAGTCTTCATCGCTGCTGAAAACAAAGGCAGATTGATCTGTGTTTAAAGAGTTCATCCTCTGACATTTCCATGTTTGCTCGACTCGGACTGAGCGAAATGCTGAGACGCAAAGATCAAAGCCACGTGTGAAAGGACTCGTTAAAATGTAATTGGTCGATCGCAGCGTGACGCCGCATAAATAAACGCAAACAGAAACATCACTTCTAAAGTTGTTTTTCACTCTCGTCTTGGACAAATGGTTGTGTGTAATTATTGTGTGTGTGTGTGTGTGTGTGTGTGTGTGTGTGAGAGAGAAAGAGAGAAGTCGTCGTCGTCTAAAGAGGAGATGGAGATCAAACATGATGTTTCCAATCGATGTGGCTCTAATTTGCTGATGGAGGCCCTGAGGCGCGTTCTGCACCCTGAGGGTGCGGGGGGTGGGGAGGTTGGGGGGGGGGGGTGACCGTGGGACCACCAACGCTGCTGCAAGGCAAACAAAAGCACAAAGCTGCACCAACTGGCTGTGGAGGCGCTTTAATGTGAAAGGGCTTCATCCAACTTCTCCTGTCACTCACATACAACAGCTTCAGCGTTAGCTTAGCATTAGCTTTAATGTAAGCTTAGGTTCACCTCAGCTTAGCTTCACCTCAGCTTAGCTTCACCTCAGCTTAGCTTCAATGTTAGCGTAGCTTAGCTTCAGTGTTAGCTTAGCTTCAACTTAGATTCAGCGTTAGCTTAGCTTCAACGTTAGCTTAGCTTCAACATTAATTTAGCGTTAGCTTAGCTTCAACATTAGTTTAGCTTCAACATTAGCTTGGCTTCAGCGTTAGCTTGGTTTAAGTGTTAGCTTAGCTTGGATTGAACCTTACTGATCTTTATTGATCAGTGAAGCCTTGCTGGTGCTAATCCGTCCGAGGCTGAACCACGAGCTCTGGGAATCCCGTCCGCTTGTTCATCTCTCTGCTAAGCTGCAGCTGCGTCGCCTCTCCGATGACCACCTCAGCCGTGGTGAACACCTCCATGTCTCCCAGGGCGTGGCCGCCCACCGTGTGCCCCTCACAGTCCGACAGGCTGACGTGGACGTGAGCGTCTGGGTTCAACGTTCCCACCAGAGAGACGATCTCAAAGCGTCCGCTGAGGTGCAACACCTGAAAGACAGGGGGGTTATCTTAGCACGTAGCCAGTCCCACATGTTAGGGTTAGCGCAGCACGTAGCACTCAGTCCCACATGTTTGCGTTAGCTTAGAACATAGTGACAAGTCCCACATGTCTGGTTAGCTTAGCATGTAGCACTCAGTCCCACATGTTTGGGTTAGCTTAGCATGTAGCCACCAGTCCCACATGTTTGGGTTAACTTAGCATATAGCAACCAGTCCCACATGTTTGGGTTAGCTTAGCATGTAGCAACCAGTCCCATTTGTTTAGGTTAGCTTAGCACGTAGCGACCAGTCCCACATGTGTGGTTAGCTTAGCACATAGCCACCAGTCCCACATGTTTAGGTTAGCTTGGCACGCAGCAACAAGTCCCACATGTTTGTGTTAGGCTAGCATGTAGCGATGAGTCCCGCATGTTTGGTTAGCTTAGCATGTAACCACCTGTCCTGCCATTTTAGGTTAGCTTAGCATCTAGCAACAAGTCCCACATGTTTAGGTTACCTTAGCATGTAGCCACTAGTCCCACATGTTTTGGTTAGCTTAGCACATAAAAACAGGCCCACATGTTTGGGTTAGCTTAGCACATAACCACCTGTCCTACCATTTTAGGTTAGCTTAGCATCTAGCAACAAGTCCCACATGTTTAGGTTAGCTTAGCATGTAGCCACTAGTCCCACATGTTTTGGTTAGCTTAGCACGTAGGGACCAGTACCACATTTTTGTGTTAGCTTAGCATGAAGCGACCAGTCAAAGGATAAAAGGGGAGGGGCTGTCTGATAAACTTCTGTAATACCAGTTGGGTTTCTCGTGTGTGGACATCCTTAATGTTTCTATTGTTATTGTTTCTTTATGAATCTCATCATAACTGTTATTATTACTCTTAATAATCCATGGATGTCTTCTACTCCTAATCACCCTCACTCTTCATCATCTCTGCTTCTTCGTACCTCGTTGGGATTGGTTGCCGTGGCGTTGGCCAGCCTCAGCGTTGCCTTGGTAACGCTGCCCACACAGGTGATGATGAATGGCGCTCGGAGACGCTTTTCCTCCACGAAGCTCCTCAGAGAGGTGAGCAGCTCCTGACCCGGACCCACCCGCAGGACGTGGACCAGCAGAGAGGATCCTGATCCCAGTGAACTCTGGGAAAGAAAAACCATAGAAGAAGAAAAGTTATTTTTTTTCTTGCCATACTTTTGCTCTTTTTAATACAGTTTTGCTACATTACTCCCATTTCTGACACTTCTACATCACATTTGAATGTCTTTTCTACACATTTTTTCCACTTTCACCACATGTTCAGCACTTATAAACCCTTTCTACCACTTTTACACCTAATGTCACATATGTTGACCCATTATTGTCACTTTTAACCTCTTTTCACCATATTTTGTGATTATTTTTTGCTAAGTTAACCACATTCACGAATTGTCATGCCCATTATTTGTCAGTTTTAACCAGTTTATTTCCATATTTATCTAAACTACACATTCTTAATGATTCTCACACTCACTGTTTTCACACAAACACAAACCGAGCACTTAATGAACACGTGTTGTGTGGACTCACCATGTTTAGTTCTGCAGCCCTTGCTTAGGGAAACACGCAGTGAGCATGCGCAGTGGGGCAAGCTCAGGTACGTCATTAACCTGGGTTTCGGTATTCCTGGTGTTTTACTGCCACCTGCTGTTCAGCGGGAGACCTACACCAGTGGATGAGAACCTTAGAGTCACAAAAATAAAATAAAATTTGATGAAATAAAATTAAACAAAATTTAATTAAAATTAAACTAAACAAAATTTAATTAAAATAAAATGTAATAAAAATGAAATTAAACAAAATTTTATTAAAATAAAAATTTTAACTAAAACTAAAACTAAAATTAAATTAAATTAAATTAAATTAAATAAATAACTAATAATTGTGTAATTGATTACGTATTAAATGTATTAATATTGAAGCATGTATTTTTTAAATTTCATGATTCATGATTTTTTATTTATTTTATTTTATTTTTTGTGATTTACACCAAGAGGATCTATAATAAGTATAAGAAAACTTTAATTTACGCTTCATAGGTTTCTGACTGCAGGTGGCGCTGAAGGCTAAATAATAAGAACATTATCGTCACAGACCTGCAATGAACCTTCACAGTAAAGCTTCTCATCATTAACGTTTATATGTGATAATTTATTTTGTCTGTAACTCTACAATCTAGGTTGATTCCGCCCTCGACACGTGTGATTAAGCGTGTTTTTATTGTATTGTGTTGAAGCCACACCCCCTGGTGTGACCAGTCACCAGTTATAACGATCACCAGCTGAGTTGATACACCCACAGATAACTAAGCTGCTCTCTGCATCACAGCCAGGCCATCTTCTTCATCCCCCACTTCCTCTTCCTCTTCGGTCACATCTACCTCATCTTTTTCTTTTCTTTTCTTCTCTCTTCCGTCTTTTCTTCTTTTCTTGTTCTTTTTTCTTTCACTTTCCTTTTCTTTCACCCCATTATTTTTCTCCCTCCTTATTTTTTTCTGCTCTTCTGTATTTCCTTCTTTTCTTTCTTTATACTTTTCTTCTTTTTTTTCTTTTCCCCCATTCTTTTTTCCCTCTTCTTTTTTCTTCTTCTCTTCTGTTTCTCTCTCTTCTTTTTGCTTCAGCATTTCCTTTTCTCTTCTTTTCTTTTTCCTTTACTTAAAAAAAAATCTCTCTTCTTTTTCCTGTCTTCTTTTTCTCTTTCTCTCCTTGTTTACTTTCTTTCTTTCTGTTTTTTCTTTCTTTTTGCTTTTTTTTCATCTATGTCATCTATATCTATGCTGATGTGAGTGTGTTCTATGTGATTCCGTCTGTCGTCCCGTCTGTTACACACCAACCTTCTCTTTGTCCACATTCAACAACAACTCCACTCTCCATTGTTCCGCCGCAGTTTTCCTCTAATAGGATTTAACATGTAATCTGTGTGTGTGTGTGTGTGTGTGTGTTTGAACTAATTAGAACCAGCAATTACCCCAAACTGTGGCTGCGTCTGCACTTAGGATCAACAATGGCCGCCTGTCACTGCCAACACCGCCATGCGTGACAGATGCATGTGGACAAAGACGTGCGTGTGTGTGTGTGTGTGTGTGTGTGTCAGGCACCAGCAGAGAGGACAACACACAAGAATACATGACACTCGTCCCTCTGAAAAGACCATTTAAACCAATAAATGGCCAAAATGACGTAGCCCCGCCCCCTTTGACCCTGCCTGGCCTGCGCAGCTACCTGCTAAGCTAACTCAAACATGCAGGACAAAAAAGCCAACTATAAATGCATTTTGTAAGAAACAACAAACATTTATCAAAATAAAATGAGTTTCTATGCAGACGACGTGTGAGTGTTTTTCTCTGAATCGTCAAACGTGTGTTGGTTTTTGTCACTGTAGCAGGTCAACGTGCTGCTTCATTCTGATTAGATACTTCAAAAGAGACTAAAATATGTTAACAATGACAACAACAACAACAAAGAAAGAATGACGGTCAACAGCCTTAGGTGTGTGTGTGTGTGTGTGTGTGTGTGTGTGTGCGTTTGTGTGCGTGTGCGTGCGTGTGTGTTTGCCACTTAGCAGCATGTTGGAATGACATGTATGAACATGTCAGATTACAAGAGCAGCTGTGTCTGTCAGCTGCCTCTGGGGAAGTGTGTGTGTGTAATAAAATAAAATAAAAAAGTAATAAAAAGAATGATGTTAGTGCAACAACACTAATAATAATAATAATAATAATATATATATATAAAATGATTATATTATATTTTCAAAATGATAAAATAATAATACAAATTATCATTTAAAAAAAAAAAGAATTTTCAATAAAAATTTTGTACGTAGCAACCAGTCCCACATGTTTGGGTTAGCTTAGCATGAAGCGACCAGTCCTACAATTTGGCTAGCTTAGCACATAGCGTCCGGTCCAACATGTTTGGGTTAGCTTAGTACGTAGCGACTGGTCCCACATGTTTGGCTAGCTTAACACGTAATGACCAATCCTGCATACTTGGGTTGGCAAAGCACGTAGCGACCAATGCCACATGTTTGGGTTAACTTAACACGTAGCAACCAGACCCAAATGTTTGGTTAGCTTAGCACTTAGCAACCAGTCCCACATGTTTGGGTTAGCTTAGCACATAGCCACCAATCCCACATGTTTGGGTTAGCTTAGCATCTAACGACCGTTCCCACATGTTCGGGTTAGCTTAGCACGTAGCGACCAGTTCCACATGTATGGATTAGCTTAGCATGTAACGTCCAATCCCACATGTTTGGGTTAGCTTAGCACGTTGCGACCAGTCCTACATATTTGGGTTAGCTTAGCACGTAGCGACCAGTCCCACAATTTGGTTAGCTTAGCACGTAGCGCCCGGTCCAACATGTTTGGGTTAGCCTAGCACGTAGCGACCAGTCCCACATGTTTGGGTTAGCTTAGCACAAAGCACCCGGTCCAACATGTTTGGGTTAGCTTAACACTTAGTGACCACTCCCATATGTTTGGGTTAGTTTAGCACATAGCAACCAGTCCCACAGGTTTGGGTTAGCTTAGCACATAGCGACCAGTCTAATATGTTTGGGTTAGCTTAGCACATAGCGACCAGTCCCACATGTTTGGGTTAGCTTAGCACTTAGTGACCAGTCCCATATGTTTGGGTTAGCTTAGCACATAGCACCCGATCCAACATGTTTGGGTTAGCTTAGCACATAGCGACCAGTCTAAAATGAATCTGCTTGGTGTGTTTTTACTGTAACTTTGTGTGTTTTTGTCGTTAGGTTTTAGTCATTTTGTATCAGTTTCAGCGTTTTGCTTAGAGTTGTTTTTTGCGTGTCTTTTTATGTTTTGTGTCCTTTTTGTTTTTTTAAGTGCAAATTCCTCTTATGCTTGTAGATATAACACACTATTTCCTAAAGTTGTTTTAAATGCTAACAGTTCTTGAAATGAAGAAGACGTTAGCTGCTCAGAGAACATTTGAAATATTCCTGATTCCAAAGAGGTTTTCAATGATTACAGGAACAACAGAAACATGACGAACATGAACGCCTCACCTGGTCCATGAGGCGCTCACACAGCAGCGTAGATGGATCATTATTGTTCCTGTCACACTCGCCTCCTTTATTCACAGCTTTGGAAACAAAGCCGTGGTTTGTGGATCGTTTCCACTCCTCCACATACGTTCCCTCTCATTTCATCTCATTTCATCTCAGCCTCGTCTGTTTTGTTTGTCCATAAAAAGCTCTTTTATGATCCTCAGCCCTTTGTTTCCTTCTCTCCGTCCTTAAATAAATACGCACACATTTATTTACACACAAAACCAAAGAAATAATGATCATAGAATTCATTTGGTGCTGAACTTCATCCACTCATTTATTTAATCATTGTTCCTTTTTTAATCAAATAGTCACATTGACCGCGTTCTGTTCCACGTTACCAGGTTCAGTCATGGTAACACACATTTAGTCATCACAGACATTATACTTTTAACAAACATTTTTCTTTTTATCATAACGAACAATTTCCATCATAAAGTACAATTTTGTGGTGACGTACTATTTTAGTCATAACGTACAAATTAGTAGTAACTTGCAATTTAGTCAGAACACAGAAATTAGTGCTAACATACACATTTGTTGTAGCGTAAAATTTAGTCATAATGCACAATTTAGTCATAATGCACAATTTAGTCATAATGCACAATTTAGTCATAATGCACAATTTAGTCATAATGCACAATTTAGTCATAATGCACAATTTAGTCAAAACATACACATTTTTGTCGTAATGTACAATTTCAATCATAACATACATTTTATTTTGTTAAACTTGATGTCACTGTTGTTACCTCAGCTAGCGTGAATGCTAACAATAGCATTAGCGCTTACATTTCAAACAGACTCACAGGTTAGATCTCTGATTAAATCTATGCTCGTCTGTTTCTTGCTCGTTTACTGTGCGTTGCCAGATACACCCGATGACCCCAGTTTCCCACCGTCATATAGCCCGTGAACGCATTATCCCATGTTAACTGAGGCTGAGCAGCTAAAAGTCAGGGCACTGCTAGTTAAGTACGCGTCAGTGTTTTCTGCGTTTGAAGGTGACCTAGGTTGTACTGGGCTTATTTCTCACAATATCCCTTTTTTGGACAATGTACTCGTGCGTCAGCACTATAGGCGTATTCCTTCATCAGAGCACGAGTCGGTTAAGGCCCACATAAACCAACTGCTAGATGCCCAGGTAATCCGGGAGAGCAGTAGCCCCTACTCCTCCCCCATTGTCATCATACGCAAAAAGGATGGCAGTCTGCGCCTCTGTGTGGACTATCGACAACTCAATGAGATAACCAGAAAGGACGCGTTTCCGCTGCCCCGAATTGAGGAGTCCCTTGACTCATTGTGTGGAGCTTGGTGGTTTACCATCATGGACTTAGCCTCTGGCTATAATCAGGTGCCAATGGCAGAGGGAGACAAACAAAAGACTGCTTTCTGCACCCCGTTTGGGTTATTTGAAATTAACCGAATGCCCTTTGGGTTATGTAATGCACCAGGGACTTTTCAGAGGCTTATGGAGCGAATGTTTGGCGCACAGCACGGCCAGTCACTGCTACTCTACTTAGATGATATAGTCGTTTTCTCTTCCACGGTTGAACATGAACATTTAAAATGGCCGGAGGTTGTGCTTAGCCATCTGCAGCAAGAAGGACTCAAAGAAAAATTGGAGAAATGTAATTTTTTCAAACAGGAGGTGCAGTACTTGGGACATCGCATTTCAGAAGAGGGAGTGTCAAATGATCCCCCCTTCACCGGCTAGTTGCAGAACTATCTGGTCCCAACAACCGGAAGGGAAGAGGAACTTACCTGGGTGATGCCTGGTCAGAGGAGTGTGAGGAGAGCTTCAAGGAGCTGAAGTCCCGCCTTGTAAGTGCACCCACCTTAGCTTTTGCTAACTTCTCTCTGCCATTTATCCTTGAAGTAGATGCCAGCCACTGTGGATTGGGAGCTGTGCTATCACAGGAGCAAGGAGGAAAAGTAAGACATGTGGCCTATGGCAGTAGAAGTCTGCACCCTGCAAAGAGAAACTATTGCTCCATGAAGCTGGAGATGGCAGCCATGAAGTGGGCCATGGCCGACAAATTCAAGGATTACCTGTGGGGCCACCGCTGAGTCGTATTGACAGACAACAATCCGCTGAGTCACCTGGACACTGCCAAGCTTGGAGCAACTGAGCAGCGCTGGGTCGCCGAGTTGTCCGCATTCGACTCTAGCGTGAGGTATCGGCCAGGACAGATTAACCAGAACGCGGACGCCCTCTCCAGGCAACGTAATCCTACTGGCGGCGAGGGGGTTGAGTTGGAATGCTACCTACCTGGCACCCGGGTTCCTGATTCAATTGCAGAGAACGTCTGCCAGCATCCGCAGCAGGCAGCCACCCAGTCCGCCATTACCGCTCTTCCATCCCGCAGTCCAGTCGACCTGAGAAGGCTCCAAAGGTCGGACCCTTCCATCAGCACCTTCCTGCCCTTCTGGAGCCAACAGAGAGTGCCAAGTCGTGCTGAGCAAGAGAAGCTGAGTCCTCGAGCGAAGGGTTTGGTGAAGCAGTGGGACCGCATTGTGCAGAAGGAGGGGCTGCTGTACCGTCGGCTGCTGAAGCCAGATGGATGCGAGGAAGTCCTCCAGTTGTTATTGCCGGAGTGTCTGCAGGCAGAGGTGTTGCAGGAGCGGCACTAGAACCATGGTCACCAGGGGATCCAGCGTACTACGGAGGTGGTTCGGCAGCATTGTTACTGGTCAGAAATGGATCGTGACATCAAGGACTGGTGCCAGAACTGCGAGCGCTGCACTGTTGCCAAGGACACCCAGCCAAGGATTCGGGCTCCCCTTGGCCACCTACTTGCATCCAAACCCAATCAGGTGCTCGCAATTGATTTCTCACTGCTGGAACCAGCCAGTGACGGAAGAGAGACAGTGCTGATCATGAAGGACGTATTGTCCAAGTTCACACAGCTCAAACCTACCCACGACCAGAAGGCAGCAACAGTTGCAAAAATGTTGGTCCAAGAGTGATTCTACCGGTTTGGCGTCCCAACCCGACTACACTCGGACTAAGGAAGAAACTTTGAGAGTGCACTGGTTCAGCAGCTGTGTGCATTATATGGGGTCCAGAAGAGCAGCACTACCCCCATCATCCGCAGGGTAACGGCCAGTGTGAGCGGTTCAGTCAGACCCTGCACAACCTGCTCCGCACACTTCCTCCAGAAGAGAAGCAAAATTAGCCTAATCACCTTCCACAACTGGTGTTAAACTATAACGCTACCTCCCATCAGTCCACTGGTGAGTCGCCCTACTTGTTGATGTTCGGACAAGAACCCCATCTACCTGTGGATTTCCTTCTTGGCAACCTCCCTGAGCCTGAAGCCGGAAGGGTGTGTGATTGGGTGGTGGAGCATCGGAGGCGCTTGCAGGTGGCTATGGATGTTACTGGGAGTCGGATGAAGTCTGCAGCAAAGCAGAGGAAGGAGAAGCATGATGAACTGGTGGAAGGCCAAAGAGTGTACCTCCGGAGTGTGGGCCCAGGGCGCAGAAAAATCCAAGATGCCTGGAGTTCTACCATCTACCAGGTCGTAAAGGCTCCTACCCCTGGAGGTGTGGTCTACTCCATTGCCCCAGTCGACAGGCTCGATCAAGTAAAGCAAGTGCACTGTACCGCCTTAAAGCCTGTGCTCCCTCCTCAAGACACTAACCAGGAGGTCTGGCCACAAGGACTACCTGCAAATGAGAATGCCAGTGATGATGAGTTTGAGTCGGGGGCTTGGCTGAGGGTCAGAGAAACGGTCAGTGCTTCATCTACGCCGGTTGAACCACTCACCCACGAACTGCCTCCTATTCCAACTCCTCGTGTTCCAGTCATGCCTTACAGCTCTGGGTCTTTACCAAGGAAGTCAACGTGAAAGACTGCAGGAAAGCACTCAAACCCTCATCGCCTCCCTGCCCCTGTCCGGAGCGAGGAAAATGGGGTTGCTGCCTGTCGGACCCAAGGTGCTAGCAGCCAAACGGCTGTTATATTTCACCCATGGTCATAAGTTGTTTTAGTAATCGGTGGGCCACCGATTAATTTAGGGGGGTAGATGTAACCAGACGGTTAAAGTGTGGTAGTTTCCCACCGTCATATAGCCCGTGAACGCATTATCCCTGTCTACCGGACGCTTTCTTAACTGCACCCTCTGATTAGAAGGATTATAAGCAGGTGTGCACGCTGTAGCATCTGCGTGTTCGGGGCTCCTAGGCTGTACTGTCGGGTGCTAAATGTGAGTACTAGTGTCTTCAAGTTTTTGTGTTAATATACTCCATAACTAATGGTTGCCCTGTCCCTGGGTTAGGCTATCGATGGGAGTTTGCATAGAGGGGAAATGCTGCTCATGTGAGGCGCCCTGAGCCCCTGTGGGAACCGGGTTTCCAAGTGTGGAAGGTAGCTTTTGTCTTACGGATTCTTTATTAAGTGTAGATGTTCTGGAAGCTAATTGTTATGTTCTTTTATACAGTTGGCCGCTGCTGTTCAAATAAGCTCTCAAATCATATTCAAATAAGCTTTCAAATCATGTTTACTAAACTTGGCACCATACACTTTAGCTGAATGAAGTGAGGTTTAGCTGATTAGTTTGATTTTGTTAATCTTTGTCTAACGTTTGGGTTGTTTTTGGTTGAGTTTAGTATTTTCATTTTCTAAACTTCAGCTTGTTTGGTCAAGTTTTGTTGGTGTTAAAAGTTTATTATATTTTTGTACGTCAAGCTTTCAAACCACATTATGAAATAAATTAAGTATTTTTATTCTGATTGTTGATGATAAATAAAATAACATATTTTGCTACCACTTTGGCCTCTGTTCATATTCTTGCCAGACTAATGCGGTGAGATTTACTTCACCAAAAAGGGAACCACTGCCTTCCCATTGGTTACATATGGTTTGTGGAACAGGAACTGATCCGCTCGGATTCTCACACCTCTGAGCTTTTCTTTTCATCAAATCAACAACCCCCCCCCACAAGGAAGAACAAAGCGTGCCACATCGCGACGTCCCCAAGCAGAAGCAGTGCGACTCTGAGTGCTGATAGAGAGCACTGAGCTTCCCCCAGGTTTAATTAGCGAGGTCGCTCAGTTCCTCCACTGCTTAACGATGGCACCCCCCCAGGCTCCTCCATAACGACCGCCGCCGTGTGCCGTTATGTGTGAGGCCTCGTCAGCTGTTTCAGAATGCGCCCTGAGATGTGGTAATGAGGGCGTGCCCGGGCAGGGCGAGGCTGATGAAGGCTCAGCGAGGGACGAGGTCACATGGGTCTGATGGAAAACAAAGCTAAGAGTCAGTGGGAGGAGCTTAACTGCACAGCAAGCTTATCATTCTCTTCATCTTAACGCTAAAAAATTCATCCAATCTTTTTAAATAGAATGTATCTCTTTGTCATTAGAGACGTTCATGGATCTCTACTGTAAACAATGATGGTCCATTGTTCTATGAATCTGTGATAACCACATTTATTTATTCATCTGAATAATATCCACTGTTATCCAGGAACGTTTATTATTATTATTATTATAGTCATCTTAAAGATGGAAATCCTTGTTTTAATCACAAATAAAATGGGTTCAAAGTGACCAAAAAATGGTGGAAAATGTGGTGAAATGGGATTTTAAAAGACACAAAAATTGGTTAAAAGTGGCAAATTGTGAGTGAAAATGTGGTGAAATTGGCAAAAATATAAATATAAAATATGGTGAAAAGAGGTTCAAAGTGACAATAATGGGTCAACATATGTGACATTAGGTGGAACAATGGTAGAAAGGGTTTATAAGTGCTGAACATGTCTGGAAAGTAGAAAAATGTGTAGAAAAGTCATTAAAATGTGATGTAGAAGTGTCAGAAATGGGAGAAATGTAGCAAAAATACATTAAAAGGAGCAAAAATTTGACAATAAAAAGTGATGAAAATAGGTTAAAATATGGTGAGTTTGGTGTAGTTATAGAAAAATGGTCAAAATAACCAAAAATGAGCTCAAATTGTTCAAACAATATTTTTAGTTTCTTGAAGGCTTCTGGCGACCCCATCCCAGTGTCGCTCGACCCCAAATGGGGTCCTGACCCTAGAGTTGAGAACTCCTGCCGTAGAAGTGTTTAAAGTGATTTCTTGTGTTTGCTAAAGTGACTCCCAACACATTTGTGATGCTTTCATTCATCGTCGTAGACAGGCAGGGGGAGCTATCACAGCTTTACTCACAGATGGCTGCAGGTCTTGTTGGAGGTCCTCGTACAGTGTTACCATTAGCTTGTTTGTGTGGGAGGCAGAGCCACAATCACATTAGCAGCAGCCAAACGTCCTCTCAGTTACATCTTCAACCCTGGATGAAGATGAGAGTTTAATCCGCTCATTTGTTCTGGTAATGGAGTTAAATTAGATTACAGTGAATCTCAGCGTGGAACCATCTGAGACTGATGGAAAACAAGGAAGTGAGATTCAAAGGGA